>NC_056741.1:1527814849-1528077349 GCF_019279795.1 Protopterus annectens | reverse complement strand
ATACCCCACCATCAGTCACCACAGTAGGTATGTGGCATGTGGCTATCAACAGCATAGTGGCAAAACATCATGCATTGCTACCTGATCTTGCTATTTCCTGCTACTTTCTACATGTTCTCTAAGGTGTTCAACTGCATCTTTTCGGTTGCACCATTTACAGCTTGTTTATAGCTTTTCTACATTGTATGTAGTAGTGTCAGCCTCCTACTTTTCATAACACCTACGCTGTAGGCCCACCCCTTAGGTCTCCCTGGCCTTCCTCCCTCAGATTCTGGAAAATATGACTTAACAATGTCCTACAGTTTCCCATGCTAGTCTGGTTGATATGGGAATCCTGGCACAATATAGCAAGTGCCTCACGTACATGGGCAACCATCTACAAGCACCACCAAGGAACACAGTTTGTGAGCGATGCAATGACATTAGGAGCCTACAGACCATCCATGCTATCTCTTGCCCAAGCCTGCATATCTGGCACTAAACAGGTTGTTGACACAATCAGTACATCTCACACACCACCCACACCTACACAACACACAACCACATATGAGGAGGTCCTCAACATGCACATTCACAAACAAAGGAGACCTCCAAGGCAATGACGCACATGTACTCCACAGCCCTCCACAGCAAATACCATGCATAGCCATACACCTGTTACCCACAGCCACAATATGTCACCATTAGTCAGACATATTAGTCATAGGAGAATCCATTGTGAGACACACAAATGTGCCTCTCACCAGGCTGTATATGGAGAAGGTCACAGTTACTTGACTGTCATGTGCCAGAATCTGTCATATCATATATGCACTGTTGTCTCTCAACAACAGGTACTTTTATGAGTATGTCACTATCCATGTTGGCATGCCTGACCTATGATGCACCTTCCTTGAATATATGCAGTGCGACATGATCGAGCAAGCTGATTATGTGTTCCAGGCAGGTATGTCCCTAGCCTTATGCAGCATTCTGCTGTCACTCAGAATGATGCCACAATAGAATCAAGAAATGATTGACCTTAACAATTGGCTTGGTTTCAGGTGCCATTCCAGGGGGTTCCAGTACCTGACAGCCTGGGTTGATATGATCAACAGACCATGATTCTTTGCCAGAGCAGACCTCAATCTGTCTCAACTGGCCATCAGGCATCTGGCAGTGGTTCTTGCCATCCCCATTGTGCCTTTATTGGGAAAAGTGGTGAGATTAACACTACCAACATACAGCTGTCAGCACATCACAAATTGAAGACCATGCTGCTAAACTCTAGCAGTCTAAACATGAATCTGTGCTCATCGCAAGCAGTCTTAACCATGGGAAATGCTACCATCTGTGCAGTCACAGACACATGGTTCAAAACTGCAGAGATCACCCCAGCCTTACATGGACAACCATCCTATCATGCAGTCATACCCCAAGTTGTGGGCAGTAAAGCCATGGGACGTGGGGTTTCACTATATTTGAAAGACATACACATCTCCAGGGTGTTCAAAGAGTAAGACACACAGGGGACACTGCAGGGGAAGTTAACCATTGCAAAGACACCTATTCATAGCCTAGATAGCTACCGGCCCCAACATGTTACCAGGCAACCCATTTTGCCTATATGGACCTGGTCAACTCTGTCAGGATTGGAGGCTGTTCCCTGATCCTTTGTGACTTTAACTACCTAAACATACATTGTAGGATGTACACATGCCAAAACACAAATGCCCAGAGATCCATCAACATTGGAAATGCAAATACCTTGGAGCAGCTAGGTGCTACCCCCACATGAGGTGAAGGTCTTTTGGAGTTGATATTAAACAACGGGCAACCACTGTGGCATCCCTATAGTATCATCCTCCATGGTCAACCCAACCATAAAGCGGTCATGCTTGCAGTAACCATTTCCTATAATACCCATCTAGCTTGGGTAAGACATACAAACAACTCCATAGCTGACTGCAGTCTCCTGAGGGATGGTATAAACAGTTTTGCAGCCCCCACCCCTCTGTAGGAACTGTCACCAATATTGAAAAATACACAAAAGCCCTATCCGTGTATTTGTATACATGCATGGAATCTGGTATACATGACAGGACTACATCATCCTCTGCAAGGATACGTAAACCTGTGTGGTGGACATCTGCAATAAATATTGTCTATAACAGGGATGATATACTGCTGTCTGAGACAAGGAAGATGCAGAAACCCCATCTGAAGCAATGTCTCCTTAGCCTGCCCAAGCAAATAAGAGCACTACTGGAATCCTGCAAAGTAAACCCTGAGCCCACATTGGTGACATCCACTACAGACAACCATATCTCCTTCTTCACATATCTCTGCATCATCAAAGGAGCACTCAGATCTGCTCAGTAGTGGAGTCAAGGAAACCAGATATACAAGTGCTGTGGGTATAAGATATCTGATACCTGACAGAATCAGTTTAAGCTTCACCCCTAGTCCCCCATCAGTACATTAGGGCATCCCCAGTACCTGCCCCCTTCCCCTTATATGTAGGGAACAGGTCATCACTGCCATCTCATAGTCATAGTATACAGCTGCCATGGGAAGTGAGCACATTACAGGATGCATCCTACATGACCCCAAGCATGACCTTGCAGCACCAAAAGGCACTATATTCAACCAAAGCCTGAATACTGCCTTTGCCCCAGCCAAGTGGAGGACACCCACTGTCACCCCTTTACACTAAGGTGGGGTGACAACCAATCTAGCACATTATACACCCATCGGCCTAACAAGGCTGATCTGCAAGACCATGGAACAGTTTATAATGAACCTCATTAATAAGGACATTGGTGACCTCCACACACTTGAAGATGCACAGTTAGGCTTTGTCAAGGGGGAATCATGACTGTTACATTTGGTTGACCTCTATGACACAGTCATCAACTCCACAGACAAGGGGGAAACAGTGCACACTGCCTACCTTGACCTGGCCAAAGACTTTGCCAGTATTCCCCATGTGCACATAACACACTCCCAACTAGGTATCAGTCCATATGTTACCAGATGGGTAGTACAGTGGCCCACTGACAGAACCTACCCAGTCCACATAGGGGAAGCTACCTCAAGCAGTAGAGCCATAACTAGTGGCATAACCCAGTGTTCTGTGTTTGAGTCTCTGTTATGTGTGATTTACCCTTCTGAGATGTAGGGCACAACCAATGGGCTATGGCCGACCATGTATGCAGAAGAATGCATGCTGGGTGCTGTCACCACATTCCCTAGTGATGTGGACATCTGCCAAGAGAGTCTCACACAGACACATGACTGGTACCAGATACGTGGCCTCAGGCTGCATACCATGCAATGCAGTGTCATCTTCTTTGGGGAGAGTGACGTCCTCACATATTATCACAGTACTAACAACATCCTAAGCACACAATCTGTCATGAGTGATTTGTGCACACAGGTTGATGGCAACATGACATTTGCCCACCATGTTGCTTCTATTGTAAGGAAAGCCTTCTACATGGCCCACCTCATATGTAAGGGTATGTCATCCAGGGATATGGGGTTCATAACATCCCTGTAATCCCCCCTAATAAGGCCCATTATTGAGTTTGATGCCCCTTTTATTATGTACCTTGCAAAGCACATGCAGCAGCTGTGGAGATCACAGAGTTTCCTCACGAGGGAATACCAGGGCCTCACACATCTATCATACACTGATAGACTATAAGCCTATCCCTCTACCTAGTTTCATACAGACTCTTCAGAGGTGACCTCTCTCTACCATACCAGGCAATCATGGACTCCACCTTGATGGGACAGCTGCACAACTGCAAGTCAAGCTCCACTCTAGTAACCCACACATGTGTCCTCAACCTGGTCTGTGACATCAACAGGACATGTTGACAGGTCAGATGTGTGTTCCACACACTCACCCACCTGTGAAATTGACACCTTGTCCACATCAGCAGAGTACCTGTTTATACCTTTGCAACCAAAACCTGGATTACTGGATGGCTAATAGGGCATACATCCTTGGGATACCACCTGTGTCCCTGTTGGACTGGGGCATTGGGAGCTGAATTGCATATACATGGGCTAAAGTCCGGGCTAGGCTTATGAGGCCTTCAACACCAGTTGACTAGTAACCTTGTATGATCCTAGGTATACCGGTTATGGCCCTGTGTGCTGTGATGGACTGTGTTATTATGTGTCTGCACCCATTACTGACATCTACTGTGGTGTGCCTCCTAAGGGTGATGTTCCAGTGCCGTGTCATACAGCCACCATCCTACAAATAGGTGAGTGGTACTACAGGTGTAGGGGTACATTCCAGCAGCATCTGTGCAACACAAATACAGACAGCACTGCATGTGCAATAGGGTAACCTCCTTGCAGGTGTCTAACATCCGCAGTACACAGATGTTTGCAGAATGTATACATGTGCTTGATATATGTGGACTCTCTGCCAGACAAATGTGGATGTCTGGAAAAACAGTTGAACAGTACATAATGGTTGTTTCCACACTGTGGTGAATCTGACTGTCACACACCAGACACCTTAGAATTCAGTTGTGGTATATTAATATCTGGTACTGTATTTATTCCCTTACATTGCATTCTTGACATCTACACTCTGTTGCTGAGGCAGAGTCTTTATCCACCCAGTACTACTGGCTATAACCTGCTGTCCTGCTGTAGGGGGTCAACAGGTATGCTAGCCATAGCTCTCAGGCAATGAGATACAGGTGTGGAGTACACAGTGACCTATCCAGAGTACGTCAGGAACAGTCAAGGGCACATGGAAAATGTTTGAACTATGCCTGTGTGACATTCGCAGAGTGAGAGGAGCAGACTGACACTACATCATGTGATATGCCAGCTATATCCACCAGTAATTACTGTCACTATTGTCTACTACATAATCCAGTGCATTCATAAATGAGTAGACCATTACTGGGTGGACTCAGGGGCCAGAGCTGTGATCTGTGTCACAACAGACAGAGCCAAAAGGGAAGCCTGTAGGTGCTGGACAGCTGACTAACAGCAACATGTCATTCCAAGATATGTACTACAGACCTAGTGTTGTAATCCCTATTTCCCATGACTGCATCCCTCCATCTGCATCCCATTACATGGGGAATTATATTACATACCTAGCATAGTGCTGTACTTCTTAATGTGCAGACATCCTTTGGTATATTGCTAGGATAGTGCAGTCTGACTTCATAAACAAAGTTACAGGCCTGTGTACCATAGGCAGTAGCTTGCATTTTGTAGGTAATGCTCATGAAAAGGTGATTGATTGGCTGTGTACCAATCTGTTGCTCACACTTGCTAATTGCATCCAAAACAGCTGAGTTGCATTTTCATTAGCAAATGGCATGGCAAAACAGTGCTATATTTCAGGCCTTCATGTAGGCCTAGGCCCCTTTTCCTGGCCTGTGAGAAGGACATTATCGAGGTGTGGGGATTACAGCATCACAGAGGGTGGGTAGAAATACTGCCCACTGTTTGGATTTATGTGGTCTGTCCACAGTTTTTCATGCAATGTATGGTCTTTGTGAACAGACATTCTGATTATGTGTCAGTTCACTGTTTAACAATGTGGGTTGAGGTCAGTAAGGAGACAGACAGGTATGAGTGTCATATGTCATTTGCATCACAATATGCATGCTGCTTCAGTAGCCACTGGTCTATCTCATGCATATGTTTGTAGGGGAAGACTGTGAAACATGTCCCTGTCACTTGACCATCCCCCCCACCCCTTTCTGTATGGGTGTTGTGTGGATCCCCTGCTCTAGGTGTTTGGGAGGTATGGTAGGTCTGTAGCAGGTAGCTGAACATGCTGCTACATATGTTGCAGGCTGCAGCTGCTGCATTCTGGTCAGGAGTCATACTGGGGATTGAGAACACATTGGGAGACAGCTAGTTATATATATGAGTGAGGGAGCAGTGTCTGCTCTGTTGTCACAGCATAGCCACGGTGATGGTACCCATAACAGTTCAGGTGAGGCATGCGCTTCTGGTACATATGTTATATAATAGTGCCATCCAGAGAGTGGTAGGTGATATTTAGGATGCATATACATATTTCTGAAGTGTGTCCCAACCTACAGGCCTTTTTCTTGGTAATATGGGTGGCAGTGACTGCAATAGCAGCAGCCAGTTCTGCTTAAACTTGCAGGGCTCAGGCATGTATTTGTTGTTTGGACAAGCCATGAACCTGACATGCAACAGACTGGAATGGATGCCAGGACTGTGAGAGCCAAAATGTGCAGTATGGTAGGAATGACTGCAGTAGCAGCATCTGGTTCTGCTTAACATTGCATGTGTCAATCAGTGATTTGTTGTATTGACAAGCATGTAGTTGACATGGAAGAGACTCGAATGGAAGCCAGGACTGTGGGTGGCAAAATGTAAAGCATGCTAGGAATGTAACAGATTGAGCTACTGAGTCAGTACTATAGCAGGTGTATTTACATGACATATGTGCATCCATACAGTCTGTTACACATGATTGGCGTAAACATGTGTGTGACACTGAACTGTCTGTCATGATTTTCTAATCTCAATGTGTTCTAACTTACCAGAACTTCAGCAAACAGAGTAGGTTTTGTGACAACCATGCCAAAAGTAGGTGGCATAACTGTGGACATTCTGCAACAGTCTGTACAGCTGTCAGCTCTACCTGCTATCCTAGGCCTCACATACGTATATCCGCATTTATTTGGCTGTTTACTGGTTTGGTGTCTGCATCATAGTCCCAAGTACACTGCCCTTTCCCCATTATATGTACAAGCAGTGTGTCAACAACATTCAGAAAATGTGTATGGAAACACCTGTCATACTTCAGAGCTGAGTGGCCTAGTGGGCTAATGCAATATGTGTAATTGACAGGGTCCTGGGTCTGAGACTTGGCATGGCTGAATTCTTTTCTGAAGTGCATCACTGATACTCAGGATACGTTTATGGAAACATCTGTTATTCTTCAAAGCTGAGTGGCCTAGTGGGCTGACGCACTTTGTCTTAGTTGGCAGGGGTGATTGTAGCCGATGTGCAGAATAGTGTCAGAAAGACAGATGTTGATTAAAGCAGTTTTAAGCAGGTTTAAGTGGGTTTGGTGTGATATGGCACAATGTGCCGCACAGCTTAGCTCCGCTTAAACCCGCACTAATTCCAAAAAAAGAAAAGATAAAGGGGACAATAGGAAAGTGATAAAATGGGCGCAAGCAGGGGAAAAACAATGTCAAAGGCAGATAGGGATGTGCATGATGAGTGTAGGAAAGGACCATAGCTCTACATTTATTGTACAACAACAGCTGTGCAGGTTGTGGACAATTTGGAATTTGGAGCCTCACATCTGAGAGAGAGGGGTGTGAGGGACATAACTTTGTTGATTAATTACTGTAATGATTGATTGTGGGCAGTGTAGATGTGGGTGAAATGGAGATCTATGTATGGGGCGATATTTTTTTTGTGGGACATATGCCCTTTTTTTAACGAGATAGTGGAATGTTGGGGAAGGGATATAAGTATGTGTGGGAAAGTAAGTTGGGTAGGAGAGGTAGCATTTGCAAACAGAGAAGACAGACAAGACAGCAGACAGGGGCAGTGTATGACACATAAGGGGGGTAAATACCTTGGACAGGGAGGGTGTTGTGGAATCGGAGAACCAAGTTCCTCCAGACAGCAGCAGTGGGATTGGTCTCCCCACCCATGTGCAGTCACCACTGCTCTTTCATGTCCTGAAAGGTGGCTATGCTGGGTGCTGGGCTCCAGGGCCAGCCTGCTCCTCCAGGTTGGCCAGTCTACCCTCAATCCAGTGCAGTCAATTGTCAAACCCTTGCTGAACAATCCTGCGCACCATTCCTAGTAGCTGTTGCTGGGTGACAACTCCCTCTCTGTGCCAGCTCCTGGGGTGGATGGGCCACATCCCCTGAGGCAGTTCCACCCTTAGCTGGGGCCGGACCAGTGGAGGGGGCAGCTCCAGGTTCGATCCCAGATGTGCTAGGACCCGGTGCCTTGGTTGGTTGAGGAAGGGTAGGTGGATCCGCGGGAGCTGGCCTACCCAGTTGAGCTATGGTATTGAGGTGTTTCAAAGTGTATAGGTTAATAATGAAGAGAACTTGTGGTTAGTTATAGCAGCATGCCAGAACAAATCATATAACCCATTAACATAACATTGCATAGCATATAGAACTCAACAATAATTGTGGTAACAGTCAATAGTGTAACAGCATGCCAGTAACAGGCATAAGGCCAACAACATAGGTAATTTAACAAGATTTGTTAGTACGCAACCATTCTAATACATAACAATAATAAAACACAAAGTCCAACATAATGTTTTGAGAACAACATGTTAAAAGTGGATTTGTATCACTTCACTGAAAGACCATTTTACTAAAACCCATTTCACTGAGACCAAATTGTCTAAAGTTCATTTCACTGAAAGTTAATTTCACCTAAAACTCATTTCACTGACAAGTAGTACTCTAAGTCAAGTCAAAGATATATGTTATTTTCCCCACTGTAGTCCAATCCTGGTATTTGTATATATAGTTGGGGGGTGTGGGGGGTATAGCCCCCCAGATAATTTGATTTTCTGTTGTCTGGTTTTGTTTTGCACTATTTGGTAAAACTGAACTAGCTGGGGGGCTACGCCCCCACACCCCCTCAATATGGGGGGGGCTGTGTCCACCACACCCCCCAACTATATATACTAACACCAGGATTGCACTACAGTGGGGAAAAGGACATATACCTTTGACTTGCCTTAGAGTACTACTTGTCAGTGAAATGAGTTTTAGGTGAAATGACATTTAGGTGATTTGATCTTAGTGAAATGGGTGTCAGTGAAATGGTCTTTCAGTGAAGTGATACAAATCCCTTAAAAGTATACCATACCTGATGTATAGGTGTAATAAATTATGACGCAGATAAGGGGTGGGGGTAGAGAGACATACATGCCATTACTACCAGTAAAGGCTATATTGTTTGCAACAGAACTTTTATATACTCTACAGGTCTGCCCTAAATTTATGTATACATGTGCCTTATAGGGTCTGTAGCACCTACATACCTCTCAAGCTATCTGCAAGAGACAGTATGGACAAAGCTGTAACACCTACAGGTACACAACTACAGGGGACTATGACATGTCAGGAACATATGTGACTACCAAAGTGTAATGCAGACTGATGTAGTGTGACTGTGCTGAGATAAATCAAGTGGTTGTTAAATCTATGTCCCAGGGATTTAGCAAGAGGGATTACAGTCCATGACAGCGTGACACTTGAGAGACATGTATCATGCACAGAGAGGTTATGCTTATTATGCAGTCCTTGGCAGGCATGGGGTTAGACTATCAACAGACATTCACAGATGCGCCATACTAAAATTAAACTGTTTTATTTGTTTTAATAACTTGTATTAATATTGTACTTGTTGAGTTTTTATATACCGACATCTTATCACCTTGCTGAGCAATGCTGTTAACACTCTGGTACATCTGAACACACAAATTAGTAACCCATTGAAACAGCTACTACAGTCATTTATTTACCATAATTACTGTGGGGAGAACATCTGTTAACAATACATAACTGTTTCTATTCATATTTACTAGTACTTGTCCCTGGATTTGAACCCCAGTCTATGTGTGACAAAATGTACATCAAATCTAGCATTTATCATACTGAGCTACTGAGCCACTGCTGAATATTGATTGAGTAATATATGCCTAGAGCTCACCTGGTAACAAAATAGAGGTAGTGTCATACAAGACTGCAGTGACACTTGAACACACATGCATGAGAATCATGCATGACAGCGATAGTACGCGAACTGTGTATTAATACTTGGAATGCAGGTGTACACATTTCACCCCTAGCAGATGGGAATATGTGTGATGTGTACAGACTATATCAGAGTGCTGGGGTACCTGCCTCACCCATATACAGTTCCAGATGGTATATTTGCAGTCTACAGCTATTACAGTTTCATACTTGCCTGCAACAGCGTACCTAAGAGCAGGCATGCATATAGCTGAAATGCAATGGTTAACACAAGACAGTCCTGAGATAAACACACTATTATATCCTAGCCATTACTATTCTAGGTTCAGATCTTAGTGCAGGACAAATATAATGCATTATATCTTGTAGTACACCTCGACATCTGCATTTTAGCACAACAGTTCTTTATCAGCTAACCTTCAGTCATTTCATGGTATTATTCCAGTGTTTACTTCACAACATATGTAATACTCAACTTCTTGACCAACAGCCCAAAATACACACAGTTTCCAGAACACAGCATTATTAGGGGTGACATGAAACAGTGCTTGGTATACATCTAACAGTCTTTATTGATGAACACTTTAGATAATGCAGGTGTTGCAAGACAGCTGTCATTCCACAATTTATGCATTAGTAACTTTATTTCCTTAACAATTCTGACTGCAGTTGAACTCTTTATTTCCTTAACATTGTGACTGCGGTTGAAGTTTATTTCCTTACAATTATGAATGCAGTTGAATTTATGCCCTTAATATTATGAATGCTGTTGTACTTTATTACCTTAACATTATAAATACTATATAAACTTTTATTTCTTTAACATTATTAATGCAGTAGTATCTTTCTTTCCTTAACAATATCAGGTTTCATGCTTTCATCTTTATTGAACTGTACCTGACATCACTCACTTATATCAGTCCAGGTCTATGAACACATTCATTGCAGTACACTCAAAACAGAATATGCTTACTGACAGTTGCTGTTGTACTCTTTTTTAGTTATATTACTATAGATTGCAAGATATATCCGTACTTCTCACACTCACGACGCAACCTAGTCAGGTGCCCCACATGGGCCTCCAGGTTGTGAGCTCTCTCCTCTGCAGCTGTGGGGATAGAAACACACCATTATGCATACCTGTCTATCATGTATGCATACTAGAATTTGGTAAAACAATGCTTACAATACTTACAAACTTGTGGGGCTTTGTCAGCCCGGGGATCTTGAATCCATGTGGCCAAGAGCTCCCCCTTCCTTCACTTCAGGTTGTCATAGTGATGATGCACCTGCTCACCTTTGCAGAGGATTCCAGTTGCACTGGTGAGGTCACATGCCAGCCTGTCCAATCCCTGCAATGAGCCCTGCAGCAACCAGACATCATGGTCTTTAACAAGGAGTTCAACCATGACTCTGTACTCCAGAATGTCCCACTGCTGTACCCAAAAGCTCTCCAATTCCTACCATAGTCTTTGTCAAGATCAAACTCCAACAGATACTGGCTGTATTCCTGCTTGTTGCACTCAAATAAGGCTATTTTCCCACTCTTTACTGCAATTGGGCAATTTTTAGAAATGCGGCACTTCGCTTAGCACCTCGCAAACCTGCTGAGCTCAGCTGAGTAGTGCTTAAATTGGCATTGCATAGCAATGCTTAGCAGTGCTCAAATCAGCCTAGCTGAGCTGAGAACTGCTTAAACGGGATTTGCTTAGCAGTGTCCAAGCCAGCTAAGCAGAGCTGCGCATTTAGAAGAAGTCCCAAAACGAGTTCTGTTTAAGCACTGCTTAGCTTAGCTTAGCAGTGCTTAGCAGAGGTTAGCTAAGGGCAAACCACAGTTAAAAAGAAAAAATAAATAAATAATATTAAATTATTAATTCATTACTACTACTTTATTATTTATTGCACTTTTATATTTCCTGAACTTATGTATTCTAATGTCTTTATTTTGGAGTATATTGTAGGTATTCTAGACTTGTGTGTAACTGGATCTTTTCTCCTCATGTCTCCACTGGTAATGGGTTTCTGGCCCAGCTGGACTAACATGGTTAACATATGTCAATACATACATCACTGAAATAAAAAAAAATATTTATAAAACATTGCTATCAGGTGTAAAAGCTGAATGGCCTATGTATTCGAATCATGCACCTACTGTACACAAGGCCATGACTAACCATTCAGCGATGTGGATATGATGAATTTGGCTATACATTTCTATATAGCTCTCAGGTATGTTTAAGCATTGCTAAGCACTGCACCATGCCACACAAACATGCTCAGCTATGCTTAAACATGACCTTTAAGTCAAAATTAAAAGTATCCTGTTTCTATTTTTAGATGTCTGGCATGTGTCTCTAGCTAAGTGCTGTGCCATACAAACACACAAAAAAAAGGAAATAAAATATTTTACTTTTATATGTCAGTGCCATTTAACAGTGCAGTGTGTGTGTTACTCATCTCCAGGCACTGTAACACACCCCATACACTGACTCTGTAACCATGTTACATGTCTCTTTGTCAGTAGCAGCCTTCATTAATATGCAAGGAGCGCTGCTGAGGGTGAGCCACAGACATGGCCACAGTACACTATGTGTAGGCTTTCCACTATTCCTACACAGAGTTTATTAAATCCCCACCATAGACTGTCATTGGAGGACTATATTTGGAACTTTGGGACGGCTTGGCCAGTTGGGGCAGTGGCCCAAGTTTGTTTACAGAAATAGCAATAATTTGAAGCCAATTTTAGAAAAGAACCATGATGTGTCCAGTATTTCTAATAAGAAGTTAGGCATGAAGTGTGGTGGTGTTTGTAAGCAATGTAGACACATTCTGCAGGGACATATTTTTTGGTGTCAAGTTACCCCAGGTTAACTTCTGTGAAGGGGAACTATAATTGTAATACAAAGGTAGTAGTATATATTACCTTTTGTTCATCTTGTCTGGCATTTTACATCAACAAGACAGTGGACCCTTTAAGAAATAGTATATACCAGTACACTTATGTGATTAGTAAAGCCCAAGCATTCTACTGCATGTCATGATTTTAAAGTTTGCCTATAACATTTTAGAAAAAGTTACACCTTGAAGTCGAAGTAATGCAAATTCTGACTAAAGTTGTTTACTGCCAGTCCTGGCTGTTATCTTTTAGTATCAGAAAGTAATAAATAGACAAGATTAAGAAGTGTAATGTGATTTTTCATAGTCAGCTTACATGACCAAGTCAGTCACATGGGAGCTCTATTTTCACATCTCATGGATGACATGCTAGAATGCTCTAGCTCCTAAATTTGCATTAATTATGAATCGCCCTAGCACTTGGTGTGCAGATAGAACCCAAGCCTTTTAATCTTCCTAGTATCAGAGGTAACTGTGCAACCTTTTAGTGATTTAAAAGCATCGGTATTGGCATTAGCCCTTTTTCCCATTTTACACACAGGATCGGGCAGGGCTAGTCAATCGGTGGATCTAACTGATGGTCACTGATGAGCAATTAATATTGCATAATATAAACAGAGGAGTTTTAGATGGCCTCAAGAAACAGTGTTCCACAGATAAGTCCATGAAATAGTAGGCAGTGATATGGAACAGGTGGCAGTAATGGATTGAATATGTGTGTATCTATGCACATGTGTATGTCTAGGATGGAGTGAGTGGCAGAATAAACACTAAAATAGAAGCAGTAAAAAAATCATCTCCTGAATGTCCAAAAAAGTAGAATTCTCAATTCTATGCTTCCTTGATTAATAGTGTATTGTACATTTTTTCCAGTGCCTAGACCTGTGAGCATGTTTTCCCAAACCACCATCCTTCACTGTGTACTGCTGAATTTCTGTTCTTGGTCCACAAGAAAGCATATTTGATGAAATAAAGGCTCTTTCTTAAAGTAATAATGTCAATCTGTATGAAAATCAGAGAAAATCTGCAAAATATTATTCATTTTGTTTTAATTTTATTTATAAATGTGTGATCCTGGCTAGAGATGATCTTAATTGCCCATTTTGTGGTTCAGTCAGAGTGCAAGAATTATACACAATATAAATGAGGCAAGAATTATATATCCTAGCTATATTCCACTACCCACAACAGTATGCCTTGTGTCTTCAGATAAAAATTGAATTTATAAAAATAAACTACTAAGTGTACATGCAGTCTACACATTGTGGTAACCTTTATGAATCCCCCCTCAATATTTAAAGCTGCAAGAAAATCAATAGGAAAACTAAAATTAGGAGGAAGAAGGTGTGAGTTATGCTTGTATTTTCTGTTCACTCAGAGCAGTGCACACTTTGTGTATACTTAGTGTAGGCGTTAATGAATCCCAGGATGGATTTTACTCAAAAAGCATGCTATACATAGTTTTCAGTCTGTTTTCTCAGTAATTAGGTACAAAGCCACATGTTTTCAGGGACTTGTACTGTTTAATCATAACATTGATAATGTAGCACCAAATTTACTAATGTTTACAACAGTAATGTTTTGTGTTATTTGCTGAATGCAAACCACATTGATTTATCACAAAATCATAAATTCTGTGAGTAACAGAACAAAATCTTATATAAAATTAGAGACATAAATGAAACGCAGTGAAAACTAAAAAGGAATTCAAAGTCCTCAGCAACAAAAGCTAGCTGTAAAAATAACCACAGAAAAAGAGTAGGAGAAACAAATTAAGATGTCATGTTGGTCACTAACCAAAAATACCAAGACAGTGGAAACGAGATGCATGCCTTTTATTGGAGAGTAACTGCAAAACCTTTGTTGGCCCAATAAAAGGTATTAATTACACCCCATCTGAAATGCAGTGTCTTCCTGCTTACGGAAGAATTAAATTGCAAATGCTTCACTGTTGTGCTTAGGCACCCTCTAGTGGTCAATATGTAAATTGCAGTTTGAGATGTACATCTCAAGCATATATTTTGTATATACACATATGTATATATGTATATATATATATATATATAGATAGATATATATATATACATATATATATATATATATATATATATATATATATATATATATATATATATATATATATATATATATATATATATATATATATATATATATATATATATATATATATATATATATATATATATATATATATATATATATATATATATAAACTATGTGGAGGTAACTTATTTCATTTTTATTTTTTCAAAAATCTTTATTTTTTATTCTAATAAATTTTAATAGACACATCAAAAACATTTCCCTAGAAAGTAATGTCCAACCATGAGAATGTGAACAATACACATAGAATAGGCAATAACTTATTTACAAAATATTTAAAACTATATACACAGAATAGATTGTTTACAATATATGCACTATGTACAATAACATGCCAGAAGCCTAACAGATGAGCATACACTCTAATTAAAAATAAAAAAGAAAAAAAAGGATTATAAAACTATACTTAATTATTAGAGAAAGAATGAAATGTTTATAAAACAAATGATTTATAACACTGGAATAAACCCATATAAAACTAGTACAATTGAAAAACAGTCAACTGTTGGAAAATGTATACTTGTGGCTTATGTTGTAAGAATAAATTCAAACAACTTCTCCCAGCAATTATCACTGTAGGAACAGTTAGAAGGATTGGAAATAAACAAGTTATGGGTTAGGATGTACTTAATAGTGGTTTGTTTGAAACAATCCCAATTGATTTTAGATATATCTGTCCAACTTTGGGTAATAAAGAGTTTAACCAGTGAGAACAGTGTGATTAGTATATGAATATCTTTTTGAGCTAATTTATTCAGAGGGATGTATAAAAGAACAAATTCCCATGAAAGTTAAGTCTTTTTCATGACCCATTTTTAACTTATTTCATTTTTAACTTTTTTGCTGTTTATATTGAGCTTCATCTAGTCATGTCTAAAAAAGTTTACATGGCATAGCCAAAGCAGCTTTTACATTGAATATAGGGTGTTTAGGTAAACATTAATGAAATGCAATGCAGTACTGGTAGCAATACTGGTAGCAACTCCCATGCTGTCATTAGGAGTCATGCTGATTAATGATGGCATTGTGTTGGCACCATGCCATATAATGATGCTAATGTTATTAAATAAATTATGTGAACTGACTCAAATAGAAGGCCTGGTTTACAATCAATCATATACTCTAATCATTTTACAATATTTAAATTGAATTTCATTTTCTTAATGGCAGAAGAAGACAATAACTATATCTAGTGTGTCTTTTTAAGTGTCTTAGCAGATGCTTTAATTCTTTTGTAATCAAAACACTAATATATTTCAGGAGTACAGAGTACTCTATCTCCACACAAAACATAGTTTCTCAGCTGCAGTTCCACAAAACTGCCAACTTGATTATATAAACCACCCAAGCAAATGTAATTGCTTCTCTGCCTTTTGGCTAAGATCAAGTGTAGTTTCACTGGATACCAAGTATTATTCATTTATGATTTAATAATTGGGTTAAAGCAATTGTATCTACTTATATATTTATCTGTTTGTTTACTTTTTGTAAGAGGATTGAAGCCATAATGAAATCCCACCTTATATACTCACTCCAACATCACGGAAGCTCAGAGAAAAGGTGACTATTAGGGAAAAATGTGTCACCTTTTCTCTGAAATGTTATGTTAAAAGTAATAAATGTTGATCCTATACATCTGTCCTTTTTGCAGGGATGAAATAAAAATAATAAAATAGATGGTCCACTGTCAGAGTGGCCAACAGCTGGCTTACCTAACTTGGGGAGGGAGTGTATGTTTTCTTTTCTTTCTTTTTTGTAGTGCATTTTTTCTTAGAAGAAGCTAGAGAGTGCAACAGGGCTATGTCTATGAGTTTGCATGGAGGAGTAGGCCAGAATTCAGGGAATTATACATGAAAGCTTGCATGTGAGTGCATGTTGCCACTGTCCATCTCACTCCTCAGAGAATACACCGTAGTGCATACAATAGAGACTCTCAGAACATGTGATGTTGTATGAAGATGTCTTGATCTGCTTTCTCTTGCAATGATGGTAGTTACTCTCCACTAGCTGCAATCCCAGGTTAGTAGAACTTGTGCATCGGATAAGCTGGTCAGTCCAAAGGGGACAACCATCCTGCAATAAGGAATCAAAAAAGAAAACGTTTGATAAGACAGTGTATCCATCAATCACAGGTATGTAATCAAAATATGGTGAAACTGTTATTAAGCAGCTGAGGAAGCCTAACATGCACAGTATATAGCCAAAGAATGGTTTGGCATGCAATAAAAAACAACTAATATGCAGGTGCAGATCTTATCCTGTCTTTTTATAATATCACTTTTCTCTTATTTGTCTCGCCCCATTTCATCTCTGTAAATTCATAATCCCTGTGTGCTTCTCACCAGTGTTTCAGTGTCATTCATTGCAAAGTTTACCTCAGTGCCATTACCATCTTAGTAGCCAGATCTCTATCGCAGCACCTGGCTACCTAGTTCTTTCCTGACCTTCAGTCACTGGCTGTGTAGAATTCTGCATGTTCTTCTCTTGTAACAGAATCATGGGTAGTGACATCAATGTTGTTCAGGAGACCACTTAGGTACCCAATGGCAAACCAGCACTGACTAATTAAAGGTCTTGCTAAGAGTTATAGAGTACAGAAGGCAGAGGGAGTCAAACCCTGTACCTCAGTAAGCAGCTTGTTAACAACTCATAGCCTTAATCCTCTGTCAGACTAAAGGAGTTGCCCATTTCTCAACTGGAGCAAAACCCAGGCCACCTGTATGAAAACCAGGAGCCGTTACTGTTAGACCATATTGGAAACCACATGTATGCCTGACTTTTTCCCTGTAGGCATGTTGGTTCAAATCATGTTAATTGATTAGCTACAATAAACTGATATATATATATATATATATATATATATATATATATATATATATATATATATATATATATACATATATGTGTGTGTGTGTGTGTGTGTGTGTGTGCGTGCAATATTTTCCCGTATTCTTGTGGTCTGAGTCATGGCTGAAAACAATCCAAAAAGGACTAGCTCACAAACTGTTTAATAAATAAATTTGAATTTTTTGACTTCTCAATATAGCGGGATATTAAGACATGATAACTATACGGTGAGTCATTTTACAGTATCCTGACCACTTACATCTCTCAGCAATACAGGCAGAGCAAAAACAGGTTATCATATTTTATAACATCTGCAGAATATGTGTCTTTTAAACAGTTTGACATGCAAAATGGCCTAGATTTTTAAGGTTTGAGTTGATTACCTTTGAGAGGATTAGTGACTCTCTCACTTCAAAAAATATGTTTCTGTGTTTGTGAGTTTGTTGTACTTTTCTTTATATAAGGTGCACACCAGTGACAGTAATGTGGCTATGGACTTGGGGGCAGCCAGGATGTATCTAATATGACTGTGTAAATGGTTCAGAATTGTTAACGTATAAAACAATTACACTGCTCTGTTAAATTATATCACAGTGTCCAAGAAACAGCAAAAAATCACTCTGCAAAGGAAGATATCCCAGGCTTATTCCTTGTCACTACTACTGTTTTGCTTTGTTTTCCACTTAAACCATTAATGTGCTTTCTTAATAGATCACGCTATGATTATAATTTAACTCTTAGAGAAAAACATTGTCCGAAGACATCTCACCTACTATTTGTGGATTATGTGAATTGTATAGTTTATCAGGCAAGGATATGGAAGCACAACTGCTATGGTTAAAACTTAATCAGATGACATAAGAATGACAGTTTGTCTTGACAAATGTACAAAAGGAACATTTGTACACTGAAGGACATAATGATATATGGCAAGACTGTTGCAGAATGAATTGTGTTCAAACACTACGATACAGAAACATAAACCACAAATCATTACAGATAATTATAAAGTTTATATCACACAGGATCTCCCATTACCAACAGTTCAAAAATAGATGTAAGAAAATGAGCTGTAGTAGTCCATGAGGAAAAGATAAAAGTGGTATTGATCATAGATCACTGCAATTGTTACACCCAACCATTACTGTGTCTTGTATACAGACAGATACACAGTAATAAAATACTGTACCAGGCTTTGCAAGTAGCAATCAGAGCTATGTGGAGGAAAGGTACCCACTTCAAGTAATAGTAGGAAAACAGGACTAATAAAATAGAACTTGCAATCGTGCTTAGATATGCTACTAATGTACGTAACCCCATCATAGCTCTCAAACTCTTAGCAGAAAAAATCTGGATAAAGTCAAAAACAATGGGGAGACAACGACCCAAAAACAGGGACACATTTTAAATATTATTCTTATAAACTTGGAAAGTTGCTAGAATAACAGGTATTGTGTTACCATGCATTTTCTGCAGGAAATGAAGTCTGAATATCAAATTCCTGCCATTATTTAGTGAATTCACTTCTCACTGATTTGCCACAAAGCTCTAGAAAAACACAATTTTATGCAGAACAAACCAAACATATGTGGCACAAATCTGGAGATTCTGTGAAAATTTGGACAGTTGAGAGTTATGAACCCCATATGAACTGCAGGAAGAGGCAATTATGAGCACTTAAGGTTGCTGAAAAGAACTCTCTTGGCTAACATGTAAGACTGAAACAATACTAATTTCATGAACCTTAATCGTACCCTAATTAAGGAATGTGTTCCATTACCATCATGTTATAAGAAAACCAAAACTTATAGAGAAATCATACCAGAAGAAGAATGCTGTCTCAGAAGTTTAAGACGTGATAGTACCAAAACTAAAAAAAATAAAATAAAATAAATGTGATTAAGCAGAAGCAACTGGGAACTGAAAAATAATTTAGATTAACACATTTAAGTTTTTTTTCCAAATGAACAAACATCCCATAACAACTGATGCAGTGTATCGGGGGGTGGTCTCTATTCCCACACCCTTGCTACTTTTGTATGCTAAGTATGAAATTACTGTACCTCAGACAAAAAGAAACTTTCCAAAATATGGCAATTTCAGAGTATGTATATATAAATATATAGGGTCTATACAGAAACACCAAATATCTGATATCTCACAGCAATGGAGAATAAGGGAAAACTCCTTACCCCACTCCTAGCAATCTTACACTAACAGCCGGCAAACTCATGGAAAACCCATATCCCACACATGTACATAACATTCACACACACCTATGCATTCAAATACACACACATTCATAAAGAAGCACATACTTACGATCCATTTTTACTTCATTCTTCACATATCTACACAATAAGTTTGATGCATTGCAAAATAAAGTGAAATTCAACCATTTGCATTTCTATCACATGAATGGCACTCAGTATATATGTGTGTGTGTGTGTGTGTGTGTGTGTGTGTGTGTGTGTGTGTGTGTGTGTGTGTGTGTGTTTAAGTGTGTGTCTGTGTTTGTATGTATACGTATATTATACATATGTATATATTTTCTCCATAATTACAGTTAGTTTTCCCACTCACAAGGATTAATCTTACTATCTCCACAATTAAAGTAGGAACACCAACTGCAGTACACTTGGCAGTTTATTAGTGGCACTATTTCTACTACAGTTAGTCATATATGCATTTTGTTGACCTATTAAAATAGCTACAAAATATTGAGTTTGGCATTAAGTGATCACAACTACCTTTCATTTTCTATCATAAATTGTTGTCAAATGTCAGCCATAGGGTTTACTTCTCTGGCACTATTAAGTGTCAGTACTAGGCCCAAAAACCTTGACATTCTTTACCACTAATGCATCTTAACTGTATCATTTTATATTCTTCTTCTATGCCTTCCTCCAACAATTACTGAACTGGAAGTAGCACTTCAAACAAATTGCTATGCAATCTGTTCCAACTGCTTAAATAATGAACGTCAGCTTAACCTTTGCAAGCCAGTTGTAATGTTATCTTGTACATCACAAAAACTAAATGATAACCTTATTGTTACTTTTTTGAATTGTGTAATAGTACTTTTCCATAACAGAGCTCATATAAGTACTAGGACTCCACCTTGGCCATTCTCTTAAATTCTTTTTACATGCTGAACTCATAGTAACAAATGTCCTCAAACAACTGAAATCTACCTACACATTCATTGTCCACCTAACTCAGGCTGCCAGGTCAGCATCAGCTAAAGGTGTACATATACCAAGGTTGGCATACAGACTCACCCTGATCAGCTTAAATTCTTCTTACAAGAGTAAAATCCTAGGGACTACTACAAATAAAATGTTACTTCATTAATTGTTCCCTGCATAATGACCACCACTGTAAGTCTTTATAGACAAGAGGTTTGCTCAGTTATCTGTAGGGCAGCCTTTATTTCATGTTTCACAAATGAACTTATTAGTTGCAGGTACTGCTCTTGTCATTCAAACAAACTTTAATTAATCCCCCCATGACTTGAGCAACAATTCATATGAATGCACTTTATTGCTCAGACCCCCTTCTTAAAGGCTTTTGGAGACATGTTATGTACCTGATATAAGCTAATTCTTGCAAACTGGAACTTACTTCAAAAAGAGCTTAAATGTGGAAAAAAACTATAAGGCATTCAGGATAAAGCTTAAAAAGGTTCTGCAAAAGAATAGCATTTGCAAATGTTTCAGGGATACTGGACAACTTTAACCCATCCATATAATACTCCCTCTTGAATATAATCTAAGATGTTCTGAGTACAAAAATCTGCCTAAACACGTTACTTCTCCCACTGTCACAGATATTTTATTCCTACTGCATAATTTAACTTGCCATATACCCTTAAATAGCCAACCAACCATACTTAGTACCTTATGAATCTCTTCTGTCACATTAATCTTAATATTCTGCAGTAGGTTTTCTTATTTTTCTGAGCATACTCCCTTTAACTTAATATCCACCATTCCTTTCCATTCTGTACAAACCTTTGCTAGTTTACTTGTTATCCATCCTTTTTAAACTCAGGTTTACACCTTAATATTTTCTCTCCATTATATCTTATAAGCCTTCCCTTATTAATTTCAATAACTTCCTTCTCCCATCTTTTGATAGATAATTTCAACACAGTCTAACTGCACTCAGTAGCAGTATTTAGAAACGTATATACAATTCAGCGAGCTGCCCAGTATTTTGCAACTCTGCATTGCTGTTCACAATTGATAAACATTTCTTAATTTAATTATGAATGCTGTGCAATATTTGTGCCTTATGTTGAACTCCTTGTGTAGTGTTGTACATTTTTGTGTCTTGTGTTAGCAATATTTACACAGAACTATCTGAACCTCATTGTCATTGTTGTTATATAATCTTGGATTTGCTTTAATGACCATTATTTTTACACTAACATTAACATTAAAAAAATAGTTACATATTTATATCTCTAGTTTAGTTAACTGATGAAGTGTCTAATTTGTATTTCTTGATGTTTAACCTGAAGCTTGTGTCTTCTCCCTTTGTAATGCATTCCCAAAGCATGGTTCATGTCTAAAAAGTGTCCTATGACCAGAATACCTACTCTGTTGAGACATTCAAATAAATAACTAAAAATAAATAATAAAGGGTGGTGCCTTTGTGTTAACTTAGACATTAATTGACCTTAGTTATAGTCAACTATGCTGTGATTGACTGTGTTCCAATTTGTGGGGTATATCACTATAGTTGTGGTATTGTTACTGTGGCCTTTGCATACATAAGTTCGGATGAGGGAAGCCAAACAAACCATAAAAATAGAGTTATTTTACTGATTTGTGGAAGGGATCTATTATGTTTGTGTGCATTGTGTATTCCAACATGTTACTAGTGATTATTTTGTGACTGGTAGTGTGTGTCTCTCTCTCTCTATACATGTATGTATATATATATATATATATATATATATATATATATATATATATATATATATATATATATACACACACACACACACACACACACACACACACACACACACACACACACACATTGTAAGAAATAATTCAATAATTCTGATTTAAAGACAGTGAAAGGGTAGAGAGAGAATAGGGATTTAACAGTTAAATAGGTGCCCCTGAGTTGGGTTTATGGTTCCAAATATTTTATACTTACGAACTCCAGTGAAGTTTTTGCAGATATGGCCTGGACTCTATTTGAAAGGTCAGAAGTGGTTAGAATACCCACAATATTATATAGGGAACTAAAAATAATTGTAAAAACTGCTGTATGCTGAAAGGGATGGCATGATCTCAAAAATATTAAATAGAATTCTCTCTTCAGACAGTTCAGCAGGGAAGATCTTCAAATTGTCTATGAACAGCTGGTTCAAAATCAATTAAATTTAATACTGCTTCTGATTTATTAAGAACTGTAGTCATTGCACTTGCCTGATTCGGAAGACCCTGAATACCTACCTGGTATTTTCACCCTGAGGATTTAAAGACTGAATGAGGCAGTCTTTATGCAGAGTGGCATGAGCCAACAAACCAGGAAGTATTGCAATGCATAAGGTAAGTTAAGTAACCTTTTAAATTTGCCCTATTTCCCACTGCAGTGCAACCTTGGAGTTGGTGTACATAGTTAGGTGGATGTGGTTGCATTCACGATATTGGCCAACTATGGCCATTCGATGAATTTATTTTCAAAGTAAGACATCTTTGGTAATTTATTTTATTTATTTTTTTATTTTATTTTACATTTGTTAACCGGGAAAGTCGAACTGGGCACATATCCATTTTCAGCGGAGGCCCGGGGAGAAAAGCTCCAATAGCATGTCATAAAGAATTTACACAAGAATATCATACAGAGATATAGGTTCCATAGATTAATAATTTAATGTTTAGATGTTTTACATTTGATAATTAGCTGTTTGAGGATATTTTTTTCGATAACCAAACATTGACCCTCTAGAGTTCTGCTAATATGCATATCAAGCTTTGACGTACATCACTCCTAGCCACTTCTTCTAGGTTGTGGACATGGAACATAGCCTGACTTCTGTGTAATGCACAGAGTTAGCAGTATCTATAATAAGCAATTTGGGAAAACCTAATATGTCAGAAAGCATCGCAGTCTCTCAGGAACTATGCAAGGGCAAGGAGTGCTTTGCATAAAGTGAGAGATAGCTCTTGTCTTTCTCTCTACTGCCTCATGCAGGAATGAAGGAATAAAGGAGATAGGATCCCTGGAATAGGTTATGCTCTTCGATTTTCCTCTTCAATAAATAACTAAGCCCAAAAATCAAATGTTCAAGAAAAGGGTATGTTTGATCCAAGAAGCAGTCTTGCATTGGACAAGCTGTTGCTGTAAACAAGCCTGTTTCAGTTTCTTGAGCACTGTCGAAGCTATTTGCAATCAATTCAGCTTCAGTCACTCACTGGAGTACCACTAACCTCATGTGCATATGGGGCATAGCACATTTGCATGACAATAGAGAAGGAATTGAGTAGAATATAGCAGCACTCGATTAAAGGATGAAGCCACCTGGATGAGGCAGTCTTTGCCATTGTCTTTTATTCTTCTGATTTTGGTTTTTTTCTTCTTCTTTTTCTCTGAACTTTGACTGTAGATTTGAAAAGAACATTGCTCATGACATTTGATACTTGCATTTGGTTTATAAATCCATGTTATTTATGTTTTTGTTATGATGCAGAGTAATTCCCTTTGCATACTGGCTTCACTCTGAAATCAACACTATGGTGTTTAAGCTGCACTTTGACATTTGAAGGATATTTCTTACTTTTTTTGTCCATGTCATAACTGAAGAAAGTTCCTGAAGTTTCACTTCATCCTACCTGGTGGACAAATAAATGAATAAATAAATAAGTACAGCACACCTTACTTTTTTCTTTAAATAAATCTCCTCTGTAGTTTATACATGATTCCCCTTCTGCAGTGAAATGTTTTGTATGAAAACAGATACCCAGACAAGGCATGTGAAGTGTTTCAAGGTTTCTGTGGTAAAGTATCTTTCAAGCTGAGCTTTCAAGATCCCTAGTTGCCTTGGAAACCTGCAAAGGTTTCTTCTATCTTGCTGCATATGCATATGATACGTCTCACAGTTTTGTACACATCTCTCTGTAGTGAAAAATATGGCTGCAACATATATACATACATACTTACCTACTGTCAAACAAGAAGTGGTCTCATTTCTGAGGGATTTGTTCAGATCAACATTCTGTGTTATTGGCAAAACATTGCCTTGTGCTCTGCCTATATGGAGATGTTGATACTTTCCGGTGAGGGACTTCTCCTCACTCATAGTTACACATGTACTGATATCCTGACCTTAATGTGTGTTTCTTAAACTTGGTTTTCCCACCAGAATGTTTGTTTTGTGTTTATATTTTCACTCATGCTACAGCCCCATTTAAAACTCGGGACAGTGACTCTGTTAATATAATCTCCATGTTATACTCAGAGATGTGGAAATGGACACACCCGTTCATGCTGCTTCCTCAAAAGTTAAGAAAACAATGTTTTCAGGTGAATAGTCCTGTTTGTGGAAAATGCTTAATGGTCAGCATCATATGCACAAAAAGAAACAGATACAAACACTGTTCTGCAAATTACATTGTTAAAATAGCTAAAATACCCGATCCACCTTGGATCCCAGGAACTTCCGTCCCCTCAGTCTGATGAGCCTGATCTGCAAGGGCATGGAAAGCATTATCATGGAACTTATAAACAAAGACATTGGCAACCTTCATACACTGGACCCCAGCCAGTTTGGGTTTGTGAAGGGCCGATCTTGTCTCCAGAACCTGATTGACTTCTTCAAATCAGTCTCCAGAGCTGTGGACGAGGGTAAGGCAGATCACACAGCCTATCTGGAACTAGCCAAGGCCTTCAACACCATCCCCCACACTGGAATCATAGATAAACTTACTAAGCTGGGCATAAATCACTACGTCACTCGATGGGTTGCCATCTGGCTTACTGACAGAACCCAGACTGTAAAAGTAGCCGACCACAAATCCAGCTCCAGACAAGTGACAAGTGGAGTACCTCAGGGTTCAGTCCTGGGACCACTCTTGTTTGGCATCTACTTCTCTGAAGTACAGACCAACACTAAGGGACTCTGGCTAACAGATGACTGCCAACTGGGAGCCATTATTGAATCCCCAAATGATGTGGATATTCTATGTTAGAAAAATATGTATTTGAATACAATGAAATGCTAGTTTAAAAACAAAGTAGTATGTAATGCATTTTATTCTATTAATCATATAACAGAAAGGATAAATTCATGTGTACATGCAAGTAGCTTTGAAACTGCAGTGTGGCTTGTAGCAAATTGACCTCCGACCCTGGCAGTTGCTAGCTTAGCAAGTTTTAATGTTTATGCTTTTCACAAGTGATTATCTGCTGGGTCAGGAAATTAAATATGTGAAATAATGAAATCTTCTGCTCTTTCCTGCTGGGATGATTTGGCCTTGTATATGTGTTACTAAGATAGCATGCAGCTGGTGGGAAAGTGTTACAGTGAACAAAGATGTGTATTAGAAGATTGAATCCACTATTGTATTCGAACTGATGTGAAACCTTGAAGAAGTAACTTTACAGAAAGACATTATGTCTGACCAGGTGGATAACAAGGCCGTATTGTTATCAGAGGAAAACTTTTTTAAAATATACAGCATCAGCAGTTTTTTATGAATAGAGGACTGTAAGCTAAAGTGATGTAGAGGCCCTGTGACATACCACGTCAGTAAGGTGGGCACAACTTAAATGTAAAGACTATAAAGTCTGTGTACTTCCTGTTTCATGTTAGACAAAATTCTGTACTTGTACGTTTTTTGCCTCCTTGTATACACTAGTAAACTTTTGAACCTGAACCTCCTGTGTATTGAATTCTTGACTTTATTTAACAGTTTGGTCCTTCTTAGCCGTAAATCCCTCGGACAGCTGCAGATCAGAGTCTACCGGTGGTCAAATACTGCGCAGGAGAAGTTACCAAAATGGTTCTTCTTGGGTGAAAAGACCTCCGACTGAATTGTCGTTTAAAGAGGCTGGCCACTTTCTGATCTGTGGCCGAAGAGCGGATCCTGGACGACTCAATACCGGAGGCTCAGGTAGGAAGATTTTGCCTTTTTTTTCTGTTTTAGATCAGGGACTAGGTTACAGTAAATATTGTTGTCAAGATTTGTTATGCAGATCAGGGACAAAAGGAAATACTATATATTTGGTCATAGATCAGGGTAACAGAATAAGGTAGGCAGTTATTCTAGATAAACTGTGAAAAGGAACTGAACTTTTGATATCACGTGATAAGAAGGGTTACGTAACATTTTTCTTTTACCATGGGAAATCAGTGCACTAAAACATCGCAATATCCGCCCCTAACCGAAGACGCAAAATACATGCAATCACAACGTTCCGATAACGTTAGGTATTATACGAAATGGGTTAACAAATACGAATTTGATGGTAAACTAGATAAAACTTCACAAGTTAAACTCCTTAAGCAACTTAAATCCGATGCGGGAGATCAGGCAAAAAAGCAACGCCAATTAGGCATTCCTCAGACACACAGGTGGATTGAGGAAGCAAATCGCAGAGAACAGAAAATTAAAAATTCGAAAACATTATTTTTAGACAAAGAAGATAATAACTTAGTAATAGCAACAGCTCCTCCTCCTCCTCCCTTGCCCCCTCCTTTACCCTTTTCAGGATATGAAGTGAGTGGACAGGCTGGTCCGCCTCCGCGTTATCCTGAAGTCTCAGCAAGACCACAACCATTTGTTAGAGATCCTATTGAAACTAGGTCCCGGGCACGTAAAATACATAGGGATGCAGAATCATATCAAATTGAAAGAAACGTACAGGATGAGAGTGAGGAAGAAATATGCCCACTTATAGAGGTCCCAAATCCTCAGGCAGGACAGGAAGGGCAGGACCCAACACTCTTGGTATATAGACCATGGACACTGGAGGATATCCGGAAAGCTACTGAGGGAATCCCCCATCCGAAAGTTAATTTTACGAAATTTTTAGAAGATTTACAAGGCATGAGGTTGAGTTACCACCTGAATGGGGAAGAAGTAGAAAAAGTAGTAAGACAAATTATAGGTCCAGATTGGCACATGATTTGTGGCACCTGGAATCCTCGTAATGCAGAGCTCAAACCACTCCCACATAGTGACGCAGAATTAGACAACAGAGTGAAAGGTCTTACAGACCGAATCTCTGAGAAATGGAAACCTAGAGCAGACTGGACTTGCAGTAATTAATGCATACAACAGGAAAATGAGACAATAGATGGGTGCTATGTTAGATACCTAGGATATGTAATATCCAATGAAGGTAGAATATTAGACGAAGAAAGAAAAACAGCAATTTTGCAAGCACCCAAACCAGCAATCAAGAAGGAAATGATGTCCTTCTTGGGTACAACTAATTTCTGTCGGAGCTGGATACCAAATTATGCTTTGGAATCTGCTCCACTGACTGACTTGATATATAAGACACCAATGGCAGCACAAGATATTTTACAATGGACACCTGAAGCAGAAATGGCTTTCTGCAGGTTGAAGCAGTTGATAGCTTCTTCATTAGTTTTAGGACTCCCAAATTATCACAAACGGTTCTTTCAGACCATAGATTGCAAGCAAGGATATATGACGTCAGTGCTGACGCAACAACATGGGGACAAACAACGCCCCATAGCCTATTATTCATCGTAGTTAGACCCAGTGGTGCGATCTTTGCCTCACTGTGTACAAGCAGTAGTTGCAGCTGCAATAGCAGTACAGGCTTCAGCCTCAGTGGTGTTACTCCACCCTCTCACATTGAGAGTGCCTCATGCAGTCGCAATAATTTTACTGCAAGAAAAAGTAGCATATCTCTCTCCTGCTAGACATCTTTCATGTATGACTATACTGCTGAGCCAACCTCATATGACAATCGAACGATGCACGACATTAAATCCATCAACATTACTCCCAACTCCTGTGGATGGCACACCGCACAGCTGCCTGCAGGAAATTGAACAATTAGCCTTGCCTAGACAAGATCTTACAGATATGCCCTTGGATGATGCCGAGGTGACATATTACGTGGACGGCTCATGCAGAAGGGGCCCTACAGGAAAGAATCTAGTGGGGTATGCAGTAGTTACAGACACTGAAATTCTAGAAGCCCAATCCTTACCACATAACTTATCTGCACAAGCAGCAGAATTGATAGCTTTGACACGGGCATGTACTTTAGCAAAGGACAAATGTGTACACATATATACTGATAGTCAGTATGCTTTTTCTACAGTACATGTATTTGCGCAACAATGGAAAAATAGAGGAATGATAACATCTAGTGGAAAACCAATTAATCATGCGCAATTTATTTTGGAATTATTAGAATCTATTCAGTTACCTACCAAAGTAGCTATTTGTAAATGTGTAGCTCATACAAAACAACAGGATAAGATTTCGAAAGGCAATGCACAAGCTGATGCAGCTGCAAAGCAAGCAGCCTCAGACTCAGAAACTTTACTTTTGAATGAGGAATTACAACCCTCTGAGATTTTAGATTTAGACATGTTAAAAACAATGCAGACGCTTACTACAAAAGCAGAAAAACAGAAATGGGAAAAACAAGGCGCAATTCTTGAAAATGGACTGTACATTTCCAAAGAGAAAAAAACGATATTGTCGTCTAATTTATTTAGATATGCAGCTTTGTTGAGCCATGGGCAGTGCCATGTCTCAACAGGGGGGATGGTACAGTTAGTAAACCGAATATTCCAAACATATGGATTCACAAACTATACAAAAAAATTTTGTGCAGCTTGTCATACTTGTAACAAGCATCATGCACAAGGGGCATTTAAACCTAAGCAAGGAAGTTTTCCTATACCACTGTATCCGTTCCATACTATTTGTATGGATTTCATAGAATTGAATAAGTGTGAAGGGAAAAAGTATTGTTTAGTCATTGTAGATATGTTTTCTAAATGGATAGAAGCTTTTCCAACCAAAAATCCAGATGCAGCAACAGTGGCGAAAGCCCTGATAAAATAAATAATCCCTAGATTTGGCATTCTGGAAAGGATTTATAGTGACAACGGTACACATTTTGTGAACCAGACAATCCAGCAACTTGGGAGATTTTTTAGTATCTCCTTAAAAAACCATTGCGCCTACCACCCACAGTCAGCAGGACTGGTGGAAAGGTACAATGGTACCCTCAAGAATAAACTTAGGAAGTTAGTTGAAGAAACCCAAAAGAATTGGATACACTGTCTGCCTTTAGCACTGCTGAGTATGAGAATGGTTCCAAATGTGAAGGGTTTGACTCCCTTTGAAATGATTTTTGGGAGAGCATATTATGTGCCTCAGTGGAAAGCTCTCATGCCTGCAGAGCAAGAGGCTGACAGTTCATTAGCTAGTTATATGAGGAAACTGTTAACAAATAAATCTGTTTTGCAGTTTAACTCTTTTTCAGATAAGGAACAGACCAGACCGGTGGAAGCAGTTTTGGCCCCCGGGACGTGGGTGTGGCTGAAAGTGACAAAAAGGAAGAATTGGGCTAGTCCAAAGTGGGAAGGACCATACCAGGTACTGTTGGCAATGCCTACTGCAGTCAGAGTGGCTGAGAGGATGTCCTGGATTCATTTGACACACTCTAAACCAGTAAAGAACTTTCAACTTGATAAAAACTTTGTGACTGATATACAACAAGGGCAAGATGGCCAAAAACAAAGCGAATAGAAATTTAGATCAACCCCAGAGATGTTGCATAATCATTTTGCTGAGTATACATTTATTGACTAAAATTGTGACAATTTTCCTCTTGTTGTGGTTTTTCCTACACTCAACCACACAAGTGAAAGTGGGAAGGTGTGACGAAACGTCTATAGACTGGCATCCAAATTTTAACACATACCTAGCCATGAAGCGTGTATATGCCGAGACTATGAACATTTCAAATTGCTGGGTTTGTACAGCTATACCAACAGCATAAGGAGGACTGATAATGTCCGCTGTCCCCTTGGGAATAAATGAGACTTGGGAGAATTTAATCTTTGATACAGGAACTGTGAGATCACAGGACAAAATAGCTTTATTTTTACCTGTCACACAAAAAGGAATTGTATGTTTTTATAAAAATGATACTCTCCAGGTGGGCTGGAGCAATTGTAATAAACCATATCTTATCGGTGTTATATTAAGAATAGTAATGGCAATATTCTTTGGAATACTAATTATGACTCATATTTGAACTCACAAGGCTCAGTCCTGGGACCTCTCTTGTTCGGTATATATTTCTCGGCGGTACAGGCCAACACGGAAGGACTGTGGCTGACCAAGTTCGCAGATGACTGCAAACTGGGCGCCATAATCAACTCTCCAGCCGACACAAGCATCCTCCAAAAGGGCCTCATAGAAACAGACAACTGGTGCCAGAGCCATGGCCTCAAGCTAAACGCCAAAAAGTGTATAGTCATCCCCTTTGGCAAAAACAAAGTGCCCACAAATTACCACATAGGTGGTAATCCATTAAGTACAGAAGAAGTCATTAGGGACCTGGGACCCAAGTTGATAGCAATCTCTCATTTGACAACCACGTGGCCAAAGTGGTTAGAAAAACATTTTATATAGCCCACCTAATCATGAAGGGATTCACATCTAGATCAGCGGAGGTCATCGTGCCTCTTTACTCATCCCTCATCAGGCCCATAATTGAGTACAATGCCCTATTTGGGATGTACCTTACCAGACACCTGCAGCAACTGGAAAGACCCCAAAAGTACCTCACCAAGAGGATCAAAGGGCTCAAACAGATGCCATATGCTGCCTGGTTAAAGAAACTCCAGCTCTACTCAGTGGCATACCGCCTGCTCAGAGGCGATCTGTGCCTGACGTATAAAGCCATGTCCAACCCGGAATTAATGGACATGCTGCACCTCAGAAAATCCAAATCCCATCGAGCTACGCGCTCGAGAGACTTGAACCTCAGCACTGAAATAAATAGAACATGCTGGAGGGACAGATTCATAACCCAGAGGCTCCCTTCACTCTGGAATAAAATCCCAGTCCAGGTTAGGCAGAGTCCCACATTGACTCTCTTCAAGAGGAATCTTGATGAGTGGATGGGAGATCATAGGTTTAGCTCGGCTATCACTTCTGTGTCACTGTTAGACAGAGGCACAGTATACTAACCTCAAAAAAAGGCATAGCAAAATTAATTTAAAATGGGTGGCGAAAGCCAAACACACTCTGGCTAGGCTTATAAATGCCCTAGGGCAGATAGCCTAGTATGAACCTATGAACCTATGAATGACATTCGCAAGAATCCTGTTTTATTTAAACAATTGTCAGTTATAGACCAGAAAATGTTTCATGCAGGGTTAATGCGTATTAGTACTAAAGTAGAAAACTGCTATTTTATTTGTGGGGAAAAAAGCATATAAATGGTTACCTGAGAATTGGTCCGGCAGTTGTTTTTTGGGTTATCTGGTTCCGGCAAAAAGACATACTGCAGAATTACCTTTGGGTAAGATACGAAACGTGAGAGAAGTAGCTCGGAAACCTGGAGGTCCAGTCGAGAAACCTGTAAATCCAGTTGGACGGATCGAAGCTGGCTGGAAAGACCATAATAACGTGAAAGATAAAAGTAAATTGACTCATATGGACTTGAGTGACAGTGTTATATCTTGGGCATCAATATTCCCAGCATATGGAGCAGTCAAATCGATCTGGGAGCTGAGGAAGTTGTCAAAACTTCTCGAAGTAATGAGTAATGCAACTTTCTCTGCCCTAGAACTGGTGACTGATGAACTGAATGCAATGAGGACTGTTGTGCTACAAAATCGAATGGCTCTTGACTTCACCCTAGTGGCGAGAGGTGGTACGTGCGCGCTTATCAAAGAAGAATGCTGTGCATACATACCAGACAATAGGCATGAAATTAACAACCACCTAGAGGTAATTCAGCAAGTATCAGCCATGACTGAACCAGGCCCAAACCCACTGACGAACTTTTTCCAGAATCTATTTGGGGGGTGGGGTTCCATCCTAATGAATATTCTGATTGCCATTTGTGTGGGTATACTCCTAATAGGAGCATGTGTTTGTTGTGGAATTCCCTGCATGAAAAGACTAATCAAAAATGTTATTGCTGTATCTGTTACTGAAACTTTGTACCAAGATATTGAGATTGAAAAATTGATCTCAGATGACATTTTTTCTGAAGTATAGATCGAATGACTCACCTAGCTGAAAATCCTTAGTGGAAGAGGTTAGGAGATGAAATGACATTATACATACTTCAAAATAGAATAAAAAGTATTAATAGGAGGGAAAATGTTAGAAAAATATGTATTTGAATATATGTGAAATGCTAGTTTAAAAACAAAGTAGTATGTAATACATTTTATTCTATTAATCATATAACAGAAAGGATAAAGTCATGTGTAAATGCAAGTAGCTTTGAAACTGCAGTGTGGCTTGTAGCAAATTGACCTCTGACCCTGGCAGTTGCTAGCTTAGCAAGTTTTAATGTTTATGCTTTTCACAAGTGATTATCTGCTGGGTCAGGAAATTAAATATGTGAAATAATGAAATCTTCTGCTCTTTCCTGCTGGGATGATTTGGCCTTGTATATGTGTTACTAAGATAGCATGCAGCTGGTGGGAAAGTGTTACAGTGAACAAAGATGTGTATTAGAAGATTGAATCCACTATTGTATTCGAACTGATGTGAAACCTTGAAGAAGTAACTTTACAGAAAGACATTATGTCTGACCAGGTGGATAGCAAGGCCGTATTGTTATCAGAGGAAAACTTTTTTAAAATATACAGCATCAGCAGTTTTTATGAATAGAGGACTGTAAGCTAAAGTGATGTAGATGCCCTGTGACATACCATGTCAGTAAGGTGAGCACAACTTAAATGTAAAGACTATAAAGTCTGTGTACTTCCTGTTTCATTATGACAAAATTCTGTACTTGTACGTTTTTTGCCTCCTTGTGTACACTAGTAAACATTTGAACCTGAACCTCCTGTGTATTGAATTCTTGATTTTATTTAACATTCTACAAAAGGGCCTTATAGAAACAGATGCCTGGTGCCAGAGCCATGGGCTCAAGCTTAATGCCAAGAAATGTATAGTTATCCCCTTTGGAAAAAAAAATGTACCCATGAATTACCACATAGGTGGCAGTACACTAAACATCGAAAGTGTGATGAGAGACTTAGGGACACAGGTGGACAGTGGTCTCACTTTCCATAACCACATCACCACAACAGTTAGGAAATCCTTCTATGTGGCACACTTCATCACTAAGGGCTTTTCATCCAGAAAAAAGAAGGTCATTATCCCACTGTACTCATCCCTCATTAGACCCATTATAGAGTATAATGCCCCATTTGGTATGTATCTTACAAGACATCTGCAACAGCTGGAAAGGCCACAGAAATACCTCACTAAAAGAATCACAGGCCTAAAGCAGATGCCATATGCTGACCGTCTAAAAAAACTCCAGCTATACTCTGTGGCATATCATCTACTCAGAGGCGATCTCTGCTTAACATACAAAGCCATGTCAAACCCTGAGCTGTTGGACATGCTCAACTTAAAGAAATCCCAATCCCTCAGAGCCACACACTCCAGGGATCTAAATCTTGTCATCACAATGAACAAAACATGCTGGAGGGATAGGTTCCTGACCCAGGGACTCCCCATACTCTGGAATAGACTGCCCATACATGTCAAGCAGAGTGCCTCATTGACCCTCTTCAAAAGGAACCTTGATGATTGGATGGGAGATAGGAAATTTACCCCGGGAATCATGTCAGTTGCCCTGCTAGACAGGGGTCCATAGAAGTAAATATTGTGGGAAGAAATATCCAGGGAATTGTTATGGCTAGGCTTGTATAGGCCCTAGGGCCAATAGCCTAGTACCAACCTATGAACCTATGATGATAAATACAAAAGTGTAAAGTCTGTGGAGTAAAATAGCCCACAAAAAATGTAGATAAATTTTACATCTGCATCATCGTTTAATGTGATTGTTGTTTTCAGGGAAGCAGCTCCCGCAGTTGACTCATTTTAATTAGATAACTATGATAGTCCCTTTCTCATGAAATACAAAATGGCGCTGTTCTTTCCACTATGGAATAAGTGAATAAGAAACAACTTGGAGTCTGTCTGTCTGTCAAAGCTGGAAGTGTACCTGAATCAATAAAGCTAGCACCATTTCCTTTATGTTCTTTATTGAGAACCTTTCATTCCTGCACATTTCTTTAATTTATACTTCACTCTCACCTGTAGTTTACTTTGTAGTCAATTTTAAAAATACATTCATTATTCCAAAACTGTTTCATTTTTCTACTTCTTAAACTCAGGATTTATCAGTATCACAGTGGATGTGTAATAAGTTACCAAAGAACTTTAAACCTACATGCTTAGCAGCTTACATAACAGCAATCCTAACAGCAGAGCCCTAAAATTCACTTTTTTCTCTTCTCTTTCTTTTTCCTTTTCTTTTTGAACAGTGCTTTCACATTAACAAAATATAATATTCACCTTCAGTTGTTAAATGGTGCAAACTGTCAAAAACCAAATCAGAGTATAAACTATCAGTAAATGAAATACTGTGAAATATCTGAGTGAACAAAGACTTCCTAAAATAAGAGTATCTCAAAGAAAAAAATATTTAGTAAATGAAATACTGTGAAATATCTGAGTGAACAAAGACTGCCTAAAATAAGAGTATCTCAAAGAAGGAAATATTTAATATGTCACACGGCCAAACACTGACATCATCTGTAAATGCACACTCGCCTTCTAAAAATTTCATTCTTAGTATGACCAGATGTTTGTGAAACAGGGCCAGTCAACATTCTTAAACCCAAGAGGGAATAATACATGCTGTTGTGATATCATTTATGTGGGAACTGGCTTTCCTTTAAACAGTTACAGTTGACCTTAGTCTGAGCAATGCCACCAGACTCTGAGTGGCAAACTGCTACACTGCTTCAGCAAATACTCGGAATGTGGTTTGAGTTATCTGGTGGGAATAAGAAGGGTGATTGTGAGAGAGAGAGAGAGTGTGTGTGTGTGTGTGTGTGTGTGTGTGTGTGTGTGTGTGTGTGTGTGTGTGTGTGTGTGTGTGTGTGTGTGTGTGTGTGTTTGTGTGTGCGTGTGTGTGTGTGTGTGTGTGTGTGTGTGTGTGTGTGTGTGTGTGTGTGTGTGTGTGTGTGTCTGGGGGAGGGGTGCAGACAGAGTCATTCGCTTTCACTGATAATGACAAAAGACTGACTCACAAGTGACACTTTTTTCAATCAGTTTCTGTTACTTTCATTCATCAAAGTATTATTTCTACTTGACTGAGAAAACTGCATGTGTAAAAGTTATTTAAAGTTATGCACAGAGCATCACCTACTGTGTAGTCAGAATGGCAGAGGATCAGAGAATTGTAAATTGTGTTCTGGAAGCAATTTCTTAGCAGGCTGTCTCAGCTTCCATGACGATTTTTGTCCTGAATGTATCTTTGCCTCAGCCATTTAGAGAGGATCACTGTGTAGAAGATGACAAAAAAACAAACAAAAAAATAGATATCAGAAGTCCTTGCAACAGGAATATTATATCTCAAGTCCTGGCAGCTCAAATTCCACTGACTCACAGCCAGTGACTCAAATGGCTATAATCCTGACTGCCCAGCTGCTTGAATGGGTGAATGTAGGCTTAGGGAAGGGGATTTTAGGCTAACAAAGGGTATCACAAGATTAGTATTATGGAGGGGAATTTTAGGTTTAGTGAGAAAACAGGAAATTAGGGTTAGGGAGGGAAGGGGAATTTTAAGCTTATGGCGTGATCAGGGGGAATTTTAAGCTTATGGCGTGATCAGGGGTAGTGGAATATTACAGCTGATTGAGCCCCACCTGCTTAAAATATACTAGACTCTAGCTTTGGACTTTGGAATTGCAGTAATTCTGACCACCCAGCTGCTCAAACTGGTGCTCAAACTTGAATGCAAGCTCAGAGACAGCTGCCACAAAGGTCAGTTGCAATCAAATGCACACCACAGATTAAGTAAGTTGAAAAGGAAATGGGGTAGAAACTTAAGGTTTTAGGGAGGGAGAGGGATTTTTAGTTATTGGAGCAGATCAAAAAGTTAGGGATGGGTGAAGTATTTTAGGTGTAAGGAGAGATCAGTTGACTAGAGTTAGGGTTGAGAGGGGGACTTTGGATTTAGGAAAATTGCAGGTAGCAGAAGGTTGGGGGAGGAGGATTTTAGGTTTAGGTACTTATCAGGAGATTAGAGTTTTGGAGGGTTGGGGGATTTTAGCTAAAGTGAGTGAGCAGAGGAGTCCAGAGGGTTAGGGTTCAGGAATGGATGGCTTTTTTTAGCTTTTGGGAATGATTCTGGTTTAAGTTTAGGGAATAGATGAGAGTGTTTAGGGTTAGGGTCATGTTTCTGGGAAGTTTACTAAGCCATTGTAAGTTTAAGAGAATTGAGTCAGTGGGAGATAGGGTTCTTGCCAACATGAGCAAATGGCAGCATAGAAGTGTGTTGCGCAATGCAAGTCCTTGTAATTGACCCCTTGGAACAGATGTTGATATTACTGAATGGAGCAAAAGATTTATTATATTTTGGTAAGGAGGGTTTACTTGTTCAAAACAGTGTGCTAATGTGGGGCTGGCCTAAAGGTTAAGGTATTTACCTTACAGTCACAAGGAACAGGGTTCCAGTTTCACCTGGGAAAATTGGCTAGGCTTAATATGGCCTGCACGAGGCACTAGCCTACTACTTATCTATGAACAGCCATCCCTAATGCAGCTCCATAAATTCCATTATAATTACTAATTTAGAATTCTAAAGGGTAGAGGACAATGCAAGATTGTGTTAGTTTGGACATGCGCTGAGGAGGGTTACTGGGTATATTGGGAAAAGGATGCTAAGAATGGAGCTTCCTGGTAAGAGGAAAAGAAGAAGGCCTAGGATAAGATTTATGGATGTGGTGAAAGATGACATGCAGGTGGATGGTGTGACAGAGCAAGATGCAGAGGACAGGAAGAAATGGAAACAGATGATCCACTGTGGCGACGGGAGTGGCTGAAAGAAGAAGAAGAATGCTGTAGTGAGGGTTATGTTTGTACTTAGTTCAGATAATTAGAGTCAGGTTTGTTTTAACTACAATAAGGCAGATTCAATAAAGCCTACACGGTCCATTTACACCTTGTACATGTCGCACCATGCACATGGTAGTGCACTGTTTTGGATTCAATAAGTGGCTCTAAACAGTGTGCAGAGCCAAGCACAGCCGTGTAAATAAGGTAAACACTGTGGCATGCAAATTACAGCATAAGCAGCTGAACTGTATGCTAATCAACCAATTCAAGATGGAGGAGGTATTGTTTTGCCTGTGAATTCCAAAACGTATTGGAATACAGCCACAGAAAGGTGTCTACACAGAAATAATGTTAGGGGATGTTGTTGCTTTAATTCACATGTATGAGCAGCAGACTGACGTCTATACTGCTGCAGCTGCTGCTGCTAATAGATGAAGGCCAAGAAGGAGAAGAGTTTCCAGGTCACGGGTAACTTATCACAAACTACGTGATGCAGAAATTGTAAAGTGCTACAGGATGGATGGAGACACACTGCAGGAACTCTGCAACCTCTGTCTTCCTCAACTCAGAGCCAGGGCAAATCAAGGGGAACCCATCCCAGTGGAGACAAAGGTATGTGTAACACTCAGAATTTTAGGTACACATACCTTTCAGAGACCAAAAGGAGACATGCTGGGGGTGTCACAGGCATCAGCATCCAGGATCCTCCATCAATTCCTGAATGCTATGCTCTAACAGCTGGTGCCCACATATATTTTCCTTGTAATTTTGAGGATAGAGCCAGAAATATTCAAGAGTTCTACGCTGTAACACACTACACAGAAGTACTGGGTGCCATAGATTGCACACATGTAGGAATTAAGGTACTACCTGGGGAATATGTAAGGCTCTTCATTAATAGAAAGGGCTTCCACTCTATTAACTGCCAAGTCACATGCTATGTCAAGGGAATCATCTTGAATATGTGTGCTGGCAACTCAGGCAGGTACCATGACTCACATATCTGGTACACCTCCCAATAATATCAGATGTTCACTAAGGGGAGCTATCCCACAGGATCATTTACTGGTGGATGCAGTTTATGCACTGGAACCATGGCTGATGACACCCATCAGAAATGCACACACACCCACTGAAGAATGTCATAATGAGGTACACACTGAAGCCAGAAATATCATAGAATGTTTTTTTTTTTGCTGCTGATGTCATGGTTCCTGTGCTAAGATACATCTGTGGGAGCCCTGCAGTACAATCCACGTACATGTACTGAAATAGTCTCAGTATGTGCCATACCACACGGCATTATCCTGTGAAAACAGTTCAAGCAGAATCAACAAGGGCTAGGGGCACACATTTCATCACCAATAGCAAGATCACCATAGCCACATGCAAGTGAGGAGTCAGGGGGGGAAACAGCATCTGCTCTGGATGTAGGCAGATGTCGGTATGCTCAATATGCCCTTGCATTGGTTAAGAGAAAATGCATAGCACACTCACTCACCAACTAAGGGTCTAAAACCTTCTTCTTACACACATACATATAGTAACATTGATGCCAGGCAATACTCACAACCTTTGCCTACTCATGTAAAGGCTGTGTACTGCTTGCATCAGACAGCATCAGCTCTGAACTAAAACTATTGCAACTGCTGGATTTACAAGGTAAGTGTTGAATTTGGAGTGTACTGTGTAATAATATGAATGACTTTCACATCTTTGCATGTTGTTACTTGGTAGTATAAGAAAGTAGAGGGTGGGAAATTTGTATAGAAATGAGCTTAACATGTGACAGCAGAGACTTATTTGACTTATATGTGTCCATTATTAAGTAGTGAGCAAAGATTCACACAGTCATATCTCTCAAATGTAGTAATGGTCACTGCATCTCCTCAGTATAGCGCCATACGTTTGTATTAGAAAATCATTAAAGAGAGAAGTTAGAAAATAATGATACGCAGTTCAGTTTCAGACTTCACAACCATTACAAGATCATTAACAATAAAGATGGAAAATTTTGATGCTATCAACTGTCTTAACTTTCTAAGATCAATATACGTCAAAGGTGGAATTACCAATTCAACATCACAAATGCAGATATACTGAGCACTAAGTCACCTATGCACCCTGAGCATCATACACAAAGCTTATGCATCCATGAGTCCAAAAGATAGAAAACAGGGATATGGCACAGTTATCATCACTTGAACAATGTGTTGTGTGGGGGTGCAGGAAGCCTAGGCTGACACAAAAGGATGGTGAGTGTGTGTGAGTAAGAAAGAGAAGCAGGCAGACATTTGGATAAAGTAACTAATGGCTAGTGAGATAAAATATGTTTTAAGTTTCACGGCTGAACCATGTAACTGTTTTGTGTGTGTGTGTGTGTGTGTGTGTGTGTGTGTGTGTGTGTGTGTGTGTGTGTGTGTGTGTGTGTGTGTGTGTGTCTGTATGGGTTCTCCAGGTGAAAATGGTGTGTGAGTGTCTGCCTGAATGCATCCAAGAACTATGCTAGCTCTATGTCTTGGTATGTTGGACAGGTATGAGCCATGTATGATAAAGGTGACAGTTCATCTGACCATGAGAATTGGCTGTGCCAAGAGCTGCACTGGCATGTCCATGCCCAAGGTCAGATGCATGGCTACTACATTAATGTGACTGATGTCCACTGGAGGAACTCCCCTCACAAGGATTCCGAGGACCATGACCTCATGGCCTGCAATTTTTGGGTGTGGAGAGCCCAACCACTGATGCAGCAGTGGAAGTACTGCCAGTATGGGAGCATGACCATGCATACTCACCTTGGCTAACAGCAGATGATATGTCTGACCAACACTCACAAGAATGCTATCCACCACCCAGCAAATATTCCATCACATACGCCATTTGCTCCAATGTATCATTCATCTGACCCATTGAATCAGAAACATGGTGGAGACAGTCATGCAAGTCAGCGTATGCCACATCTACATCCCTAAGCATTTCTCTGGAGATCCTATGGGAATGTGCTGGTGCCTCCATTATGGCCATAAAGATATGATGACTGGCATGGGAAGAGACACCTGGATCAGGTGAAGGATGGACAGCAAGCTTCCTCTGAGCACCCCTAACAACCCTCTTACATGGTACCTTTCCCACACTTTGGCTATGGCCAGAGTCAACAGGTACTGAAGCTGAAGTTACCAGATTGTTCTGATTGATTGGCTTGCCCTGCACTTGTCCAATATCTAAGGGCTCACTGGAATGGGTAGGCATAGACCTACTGGCTGTGTCCAATGGGATTTCAGGGGATGGTTGTATGTCAACCTCAGTGTCAAATTCAACCTCTGCATCCCCTGATTGTGCCTCAGGCCATCATCATCAGAGTCTGATGATACTCTTAACATCAGGTGGTAGAAGTCCCATACTTCCACTGTCACGGTCACTGTCATAGTAAACAACAAACACAGGAAAGAATTAATACCTACACTACTGTATTACAATATATGGCAACAAATTAGCAGTGGTGCCACTATTAGACAGTACAGCAATACACACAACAGTCCTTACTTCGACATCACACACTAAAATATTTCTTTGAACTGCTCATCAGTACTGACATAAAAAGGTTTAGCTTACCATATTCAGATGATGGTATGCTTACTATTCCAGATGATCCTGGAAGGAGTTAAGCAAAAGGTAAGGCCAACTTGATAATAATAATTAACAATAACACAGGGGGTAAAACATTTTGTCCTTCATATGTCCATCACCTGTACATTCACCAAGAAATTGGATGACAAGCCTGACCTAAGCCACATGTGTAATCAATCAGAATGTGTTGGTAACTGTAGCAATCTTCAGCCTTCAACCACTTTCTTGCTAAACAGAACTAAAGTATTGATGTACATATTTTACTACACAAGAGTATTCAGTAATTGAGATACAAAAGCCTACCTGGAAGCTCCTCCTGGGACATACTTGCTGTCTGTGAAACAGCAGCACCAATGTCAAGTACATGCTGTTCTGCACTTTCCTGGGAGCTGTCTGGATCCCTGACATTGGACAGGAACTCTTCATTTGCTGTTATTGGTGGCTCTATAGCAGCCCCCCCCCATACCCATTTGATCATGGTCTACGGCAGCTGCTGTCCTCTGTGCAGTTGAGATCATGTCAGTGACCCTATGGCAGACCTGATCATATGTCCTGTTGTGTCCACCTACTGCATTGACATCTGCAACTATCTCTCTACAGATTTTATATAGAACATTCCATTTTAATGTAGTGCCAATCATGTATAGCTATGAAATGCCCTGACAAACATGACCATGCCATCAGTACACTTTTAACTAATGCATACAGATAAAATTCTAGCATTTGCTAATCAAAATATATACATAAAATATTAAGCAGATTTTTCTGAATAAAATTTCAGCATATGCAGTATATAGCTGAAAAATGCAAGCATACCTTCTCAAGTTCAGTAATCTTATGTGCAGATCTGTCCCAAAGTAATAGCCTCTTTTCTGTGTTCTTCACATAAATAAGTCTCTTCACCTTCAGGTCCCTAGCTACACAGTTGCCTTTTTATAGGTTCATAGGTGTGTACTAAGCCAACAGCCCTAAAGCCTTTAAATGCCTAGCCCATAGAAGTGCCCTGGCATCATGCCACCGTTAGTTCTCATTGCCTCTATCAGGTAGAGCCACTGGAGTGGTCCCTGGGGTGAACTTTCTATTTCCCATCCACTCATCAAGATTTCTCTTGAAAAGGGATAGTGAGAAGCTCTCATGGGCAGTCTCTAGGTTATGAACCTGTCCCTCCAGCATGTTCTGTTGATTGTGGTAATGAGGTTGAGGTGCCAGGAGCATGTGGTGTGGAGAGATTGGGATTTCTTTAGGTGTAACATTTCTAACAGGGCTGTGTCAGACATGGCTTTGTAAGTCAAGCAGAGATCGCTTCTTAATAGATGATATGCAACAGAGGAAAAGCTGGAGTTTTTTGAGTCTGTCTATATAGGGCATGTGTCTAAGGCCTAGGATCCTCTTTGTGAGGTACTTTTGAGGCCTTTCCAGCTGTTGCAGGTGTTTAGTAAGGTACATGCCAAATGGGGCATTATACTTGATGATTGGTCTAATGAGGGAAGAGTAGAGAGAGATGATGTCCTCTTTCTTCCTAGATGCAAAACCTTTGGTAATGAGATGTGCTACATAGAACCTGTGTCCCCAGATCTCTTATAATGCCTTCAGTGTTCAGTGGGCTACCATCAATGTGGTAATTAGAGGGAACTGAGTTTTTCCCAAAGGGAATGACAATGCCTTTTTTTGGCATTAAGCTTAAGGCCATGGTTTTTGACACCAGTCGTTGGTCTCAGTGAGGCCTTTCTGTAGGATCTCTACATCACTTGGGGAGTTAATAATGGCTCCCAGCTTGTAATCATCGGCAAACTTGGTCAGCCAGAGTCCCTCCATTTTGGTCTGGACTTCTGAGAAGTAGATGCCAAACAGGATACAATGGAGAACCGATCCCTGTGGAACTCCACTCATGACTGGTCAGCAGTCTGACTTGGAGTCTGCTGCTTTCACACTGTGAGTTCTATCTGTGACCCAATTTGCAACCTTCCTAGTGATATAGGGGTTGATGCCTAGTTTGGTAAGTCTATCAATAATTCCTGAGTGGGGAATGGTATCAAAGGCCTTGGCCAGACCAAGGTGTAGATTCAGGGCCATCAGCACAGTGAATATGCAAATGAGGTGCGAACACATTAGAAATGCTGAATCCCAAATGTGTGTCTCCCTGTAGGAGCTGTAAGTATAATGCAGGCACTCACTCAGTATTTGTTGCTAATGGACTGCAACTTTGAATGATTACTGGTAGGAAAAATGAAAACAACAGCAATACAGACTGCTCTTCCTCCAGTGGGTGTGCCAGGTTAGACTTACAAAATGTATACAAGTCATTTTATCAAGGTGGGAAATGTAAGTAAATAGCACACAGTTCACTGGTTCTGTTTATTAACATCCAACTCCCCCTTCATTTGTTGGCAACTGTATATTATTGCCATGTAATATTCTCACACATTTTAAGGACAAGGATATAAAATGCCTTTCAGACTGCATGTCTCAGATTACTGGTCAGATAAGACAATAATGTGCAGCAAGCACAGAGGCACATAAATGGTTGTGTGATCACTCACTGTGTTACATCCAAAATTAATTTTGTTTGTTTGTGTCTTTCGCCTTTTCCCGGTTAGGGGTTGCCATAGCAGAACTCTGGTCTGCTAATGATTGGTAGTTGATTTTTATGTGTCGAGTTACCAGCCCTGGCACACAACCTTCAATGAAGGTACGCCCATTCACGCATATCTCCAAGCAGAAGATGCTCTAGCTGAGAATCAAACCGGACAGCGTCTTACTGTGAGGCGACAACGCTACCGCAGCACCACCACCGTGGGTTACAGCCAAAATTAATACAGGTACAAATAACTGTTATATGGTTTGTTAGTACTGTGGATGATGTTGCAGTCAGTTGTATGCAGAATGATTTCAGTTCCCTGTTGCAAAGCTGTTTGTTTGGCAAAGAGGGATAAGGCACCCTTACTGTGCTCTAAAGGATCAGTGGAGTGACAGCTCAAATCCAGACCTATGTAGAAACATGGCATGCTTACTAACAGCCATTTTGTAGTGTTAATTTCATAGCTTGCTTTTTTATTTTAACTACTTTTCCTTTTTATTTTATTTTAGAGCCAGTGTTTGTGCAATGCACAGTTTAGCACAAACAAGGGAAAAGGTTCCACTGTACTTATTCAGTTTCCACAATGCTTAGCAGTACACAAACTAGACTAGTGTGCCACCCAGGAAGCGGACAAAACACCTTCAGAAAACCTGCAGACAGGGCATCTGGAAAAGGGCAAATGCCAAAAACAATGCATTGTTGCAATTTTTGCTTTCCATCACTCAGCTTTGCTTAATGGTGTTGTTCAGTGTTGCGCATCAGTTGGCAGGGTTCCCCAACACCTGCAGACAGGACTCAGACACCCAATAATTGAAAATGGAAACATTCGATTAATTCTATTGGGCATTGTGCAAACATGCTAAGTGGTATTGCGAGGCAGTTAACACAGACAACTTAAGAATGAGAAGGAAAGTGTGGAAATATCATGTAACTAGTCCAATGGCAGCAGGTGTAAATATAGGCCTGCAGTGCAGATGGTCCTGGGTTCTAGTACAGGGTATGCAAACTATTTTTACTGTTGTGATAGTGCAGTTTATAGCAAGGAAGTGAAAAAAAGCAAATGTCATTTCAACATTCTTGTGGCAACAGCTGTAATTGTAGGACTGACATACACATGGTCCTGTGTTCTAACACAAGATATGCCATACATTTTACTGTTGTACTACTTCCCATTATATTCACTTTCACTTATAACACTTTAGATAGTGAATGTGATATGAATTATATGTATGAGGGATAAGACACCTTTATTGTTTTTTTCAGATGTATGACCAAGGGTGTACTGTTTACTATATTTCTGTAAGTATAATTCTGCTATTTTGACTTGCATGACCTTCACAATTACATAACACACATACACAACTGGATCTATATACAAGATCCTTGTTAGGTCACACACATATATGTGCAACACATCAAAGTGTCACCTGTCTATGTATAATTTCTAACGATGTCTCAGCAGCACTTCTTCTGTGGCAAAGATGGAAAATCAATGCTGTGGAAGAAAATATTTTGCCCCTTATGCCTAGGTTTGAATTCCACACTGTAAACATCAATTTTATTAGTATATAAAGGCAAAAACAAATGTGTCAGGTCATGACATTTATGCCGCCAGTGCTTGTCTGCAAACTTAACTCACCTGACAGTTATCTCACAAGTTCCAATATATATTTCAAAGGTACATCACCAGACATCCCTCATACTAAGGCCAAGTGTAAGATTAACCTTCTACTTTCAAGTATTTGTGTCCTCCCTGCTTAACACTGCTGCACTCCACTTAACATTGTACAAATGCAGTTGGCATCATTGCTCAGGTTTACACATTACAGTAAACACAATAAAAGGAATTGCAGGAAAGCATATTTTTCCATTGCTATAGGTCAAGTGTTAGACATGGCTATTGTTAGTAAGGAAGCTGTCAAGTTTAGGGCACAGAAGTCAGGTGTCCAGGATTCCAGGATATTTATTGGACTCCTGGTAAAGCACCACAGCTAAAGGTTTCTGCAGGGGGCCTATTCTGTCTCCCAGTGCAAGTCTGAGACATGGAGTAGTTTAGCTCAGGCTGTATCCAATGCTACTGGCATCCCGTGCACTGCAGAACAGTGTAAACATCATTTTAATGACCTAAGTAGGCACAAAAGGTATAACTTCAACCTTTGGTTGAATGAATTTGAGACAGCAGACATCTCACAGCTTTGTAAGTATGATAATAAGAGAGAATTTGTAATACTAAAAAGCTAAATGTAGGCAAAATGGATATGCATAATGGTCTTCTATTCTTTTCTGTTCTTTCCCCAGCAAACACCAACATATAGCTGAACAGAAGGGGTCATGTCACTCAATTAGGGAGACTGAAGGAAGCAAGTGGTATGTATGCAGCACAAGAGAAGTATTATTGTAGCTTTAAAAGTTAAAGCTAGATTTTGGAGTTTTTTATACAGGTGTAGCAAATTGAGCATGCATACCCTGACTGTAACAACAAGCATGCATGCATTAGTCTGTTGCACAAACCAACTTTAAAAGTCAAATATAAGATTTTAGTTACAGGCTCTGGGTTCAAATACCATGAATAACAAATGCACAGTACTGGACTTCATTAATAAATATTTGCATTAAATTAAACTCTATACAAGTTGCATAAATACTGTTAACTAATCCATATAATTGGACCACACATGTAATATATGCACTTTTCAGATTACTTTCAAAAATCTGTAGTTATAGTTTGCATTTGTTAGGAAGTATACTTAAATATAATACTTCAGATAAAATAGTTGTATACAATTTCTGATTATATGGGCAAGTGCCATCATAGCCACATGGAGTTTTGTAAATAATGATATGTCCTTTGAATATCAAACTGTGAATGTTACAAATGTATTAAAACTGTATGTCATTTGTATATCAACCTGATTTTGTACAGATGCTTCTGCTGAAAATATATTTGTGAGCTTTGCTTGTGTTGAAATGTATCAACAGTACACCCTGCTAAAATGAAGAGAAATGTACATGTATTATTGTAGCTGAATTAAATTTATATGTTTTAATAGAGGATACTGGCACAGCAAAGGTTAAGTTTAAGAAAAATAAGGAACATGTAAACGAGCTGTTAAATCATTAAAAGGCAGCCCACAGTGCTGAATAGGACCAGAGATGCTGGGTCTGGGGAAGAGCCTTTGTTCATTATCTTAGTGAAAAGAGGGGAGGCCCCAGGCACTGTCATAGATATTTGGATGTATATTGTGGCCATCTATGCTAATTTCCTGTGTCAGCTTCAAAGGGGAATACGGTGAGAACCTAGAGTCAGGAGACCAGATGAGGTCATTCTGCCAGCCCTCTTGGAAATTATATTTAAATATTACAAAGAAAAATCTCAGAGTATTGAGTATTCTGTTTGGAAAGCCTGACTAGAAAGACCCTCACCCGTATCATCTTGCATTGTGGTAGTAAGTAACTTAACTAGGGAACAGTAATTCTCTTAGATTCAGTCAGAAATACAGTGAAACTTAGTTTAGATATTGTTTTTCTTTATTTGTCTGAGTCTGTCCACCAATGTTTTTTTCCATATTTCCTGTGATCTGAACTTTGTGGTTTACTGTGAATGCATGTTCAGTATTTTCATGTACTTTTATTATTTATTATTAAATACATTTAAAACTTTTTGTAGCTGATTTGTAGAAAGTATCTAACCTTGGAAAGTGCCTATATTTATTTGGTGACACTGTGTGGATCACTCCATAAGGCCTAGCCATCTTGGTGAACTTTTACCATTTGTATTAGTATTACTATTACACAATATAGTTGGATACCCTTTTAAGAGCATTATGGTAACAGACTAGTGGCAGTGATAACTACCTTACAGTCTGGACAAAGATGATAGAGCAGGTAATCTGTGTCAGTGTTTCCCTGGTGTGTGTGTGTGTGTGTGTGTGTGTGTGTGTGTGTGTGTGTGTGTGTGTGTGTGTGTGTGTGTGTGTGTGTGTGTGTGTGTGTGTGAAAATTAAATCTTAAAGAGTATGTGTGTCATCTATTTCAGGCAGGGAAATGAAGCACTGGGTTTACAGAGTGGGTGCTGGAGGACTTGGCTTGGACACTCATCTGAGGACCTAAACCTACAGCTTTTCATAGGTTCATAGGTTGGTACTAGGCTATTGGCCCTAGGGCCTATACAAGCCTAGCCATAACAATTCCCTGGCTATTTCTTTCCACAGTATTTACTTCCCTGGACCCCTGTCTAGCAGGGCGACTGACATGATCTCTGGGGTGAATTTCCTATCTCCCATCCAATAATCAAGGTACCTTTTGAAGACGGCCAAAGAGGAGCTCTGCTTGGCATGTATGGGCAGTCTATTCCAGAGTCTGGGGAGTCTCTCGGTCAGGAACCTATCCCTCCAGCATGTTTTGTTCATTGTGATGACAAGGTTTAGATCCATGGAGCATGTGTCTCTGAGGGATTGGGATTTCTTTAAGTGTAGCATGTCCAACAGCTCTGGGTTTGACATGGCCTTGTATGTTAAGCAGAGATAGCCTCTTAGTAGACGATATGCAACAGAGTATAGGTGGAGTTTTTTTAGATGGGCAGCTTAGGGCACCTGCTTTAGGCCTGTGATTCTTTTAGTGAGGTTTTTTCAAGTGGGAAGTCTTAATGTGGACCTGGAGGGAGACATATATCGAGACATCCAGACCCTGGGCTGAGTGTGTTCACTGTGTGCTCTTAAAGGAAATTGTACTTAATGCAGAGAGGTCAGCACCTGGAAATACTGAGTGTATCCATTTGTATTCCAAGTGCATGTCCCTCACCAGTGTCAGTGGTGAGGATTCAGGCACCTTGATTACTGGCCTAGAATGGGGACAACACATATTGGTGACCATCACATATGGGTAGCAGTGGTGGAGATCACACTACTGCATTGTAAGTCACATATGATGGTATTAATTTTAATTTTTCTCTCACCCAAACCCTTTTTTTATTTTATATAATGTGCCATCAAAATGTCTCCATGTCATCAATCTGCACCAAATCATTAAATGCTACACAGAACAGCGAAGTAGGCCAGCCCCCATGTATCAGGCTGCAACCACTCCACTGACTCCAGCACCAATGCAGAGCATGTCTGGGAGCCAACATGGTAGCACTACCTCTGCTGCTCCTGCACTACCTGTACCCTCACATAGTGCAGCCCTGGCAGCTGGTGCAGTGGTACCCTCTGTAAGCAGTAGCAGAGGTGGTGAGTTCATCACCCACTAGTAGATGCCAGGGTTGGTGCATGTTGTTGTGCACTGCAGTAATGCTGTATGCCTATGCTGGATGGAGAGGCTGCTCTCCCTCATGGTCCATAGTAGGAGAAGATGTCAAGCACTCCAGCCACCGGTGGAGTAAGGGGACAGTAAAGACAGTCTAGTGGGTGAGGACTCAATTCTCACTGTCTCCATGTTTGACAGGCATGACCTTGTGGTGTCCCCTCCCTCAACCCAGTCATGGTGTGCCCCAATCAATTGTGTCCCTCACTATCCCTGTCTCTTGTCTTGTTTGTTTGCATTTGCTTCCTCACATACAAAACTTACCTGACCCAGAAATAACTATGTTTCTTACTCAGCATTCCTCTCTTACTGAATTAAAAAAGTAAAATGGCACCTGTCTCACAAAAAAAAGAAATGTCATCCCATATACAGATCTCCATTTCACACGTGTCTTCTTGACACATTTGATTCGGTCCATTTAGCTATACAACATGATTACATTGTTGTCACCCCTTTCTCTGGAGGTAACACTCTAACTTCAGCTAATATTCTACACATATTATCATTTTTTACTGATGAAAAAATGGATAGCTATGGTTCTTACCTATCTTCCTCCTATACATTCCTGTATTGCTTTCCCATTTTTCTTCCCTCTGCTTTCTCCAATTTTTGCCACTTTCCTATCTACCCCATTTTAACACATATAATCTATACATAAGTAGCAGAAAAAGCAATGGATCCATTCATTTTTTGGCCTCTGTCTTTCTGTGGAATTTGGCATCATACACCAGTGACAAATGACAGTGAGCAGCTGTGTAATGCTACAGTTACCTCTGCACAATGCCACTTAACCCCACTGCAGTATGCCAACACACAGTAATACATTCTGAAGATACTATACAGAATACTGTCACTACATTATTGCTGTTTATTTAAAAGTATTAGATACACCTGGATTCATACCCAGTATTATCTGGGCTCAAAAAGAAATGTGTCAATGCATTTACAACCTGCTGCCACATAGTCAGCTAAACAGCAGGTGTGTTTCATGCACTCATTACTAACTTACAGAATTTTAGCAATGTGACTTGCATTTGCACACTGCTTAACTATGCACAAACAGGGAAAATTAATGGAAATGTGTATCTCGCATGCATAAACACTTTGCCATCTTTCTCTCAAACTCGTTGCGCATCACTGCAATATGCCAAGACAAATTTAGCTTGTATCACTGTTATTCACTGTCCATTTTACTCTTTATGCCATGAAACTACATGTAGAAACTTAAACTGAACAATATGTCACATGTTTACAATGCAGTCATGTATTGCGCCATCATGTACTGTAACCCTGATGGTGTCACACATATATCAACTACACTACATATATGAATATCAGATTTTATGTGATATGCAATGCATGTCAATCTGATAGCATGCAGAACTAGAACTATCTTCACAGTTGAACATGTCTATGCATCTATCAATTGACTCTGAGAACTATTGACCCACAAGCCTAACCAGCCTTAGCTGTAAGGCTATGGAAAGATTCATCATGGACTTTATCCACAGGGACATAGATGACCTTCAAAACTCTTGACCAAACCCATATTGGTTTTGTCAAGGATAGATCTGGCTTATTAAATCTAGTGGACATCTTTGATAATGTCCCCAAAGCCCTGGATGAGGGAAAACAGGACATACTGCCTATCTTGATTTAGCCAAGCCCTTTGACACAATCCCCTATTCAGGTATCAAAGAGGAACTCTCCCTTCTGGGGATTAAACCATACATTACTAGATTGGTAGCCAACTGGCTCACCGACAGAATGTACACTGTCAAAGTTGGGATGTCCATCTCCACCAATAGACCAGTTACCAGTGGAGTACCACAATGATCTGTGCTTGGCACTCTACTGTTTGGAAACTATTTCTCTGAAGTTCAGGCAAAGGTAGATGGCTTGAGGCTTACAAGTTTGCAGATGATTGTCAACTGGGTGCACTCATTTAGAGTCTCTCAGCAATTGTGACATATTACAAAAAGGCCTGAAACAGACAAATGATTGTTGCCAAACTCACTGTCTGAAACTTAATGCAAGAAAATGGCTCATTGTCTCCTTTGGCAAAAAAGTAGCCCTGATAATTATGCTATACATAGCACCACTCTAACCTCTAAGCCACTGGTGTGAGACTTGAGAAGACAGGTTGATAACAATCTAAACTTCAATCATTATAAGTCCATTGTGTTAAGACATACATTAAACATTGCCCACCTCATAACTAAGAGCATCACATCCAAGACCAGGGAGGTCATAGCTCTGCTGTATTTGACCCTTATCAGACCATGCTCTCTTCTCTATGTACCTAATCAGACACCTGTAGCAACTGGAGACACCACAGAGGTTTATGACCAAGAGAATCCAGTGTACCATAACATAACATATATGGAAAGACTGAAAGCATTGTCACTGTATTCAGTATCATACAGGCTGCTGAGAGGCAACCTGTGCCTGGCCTACAAAGCAGTCTGGGACCCTGCCCTAATGTAAATGCTGGACATCTGCAAATCAACTGGGACAAGACTAACTTGCTCCAGGAACCTCAACCTAGCCTGTGACATAAAAAGAACATGCTGGACAGACAGTTATATCTCCCAGCAATTGATGCTCCTTTGTATTAGGCTCCCATTGCATGTGAAGCAGTGCTCCTCAGTGACCCTGTTCAAGTGTAATTTGACAAATGGATGGGTGATTATAAATTCACCCCAGGGGTGGCACCTATGTCTCTCATGGACAGGGAAATTTGGTGATGATTACAAAATCATTCTGCTAACAATGAATATCTAACTATGGTCGATACGGTTACTTAGGTTTTTACATGGCTAAGCTTCTAAAGGCCCTAGGGCTATTAGTCTAGTAACCTCCTAGGAACCTATGAAGCTATAAACTTATGTAGGCCTCCCATCATCTTCTCTCCCACATCCAGTGCAGATGTCATGCACTATAAATTGTCCTGCAGCCCAGTACATCAGACTTGTGCCATGGAGCTTGCATAAAGTGCTGAGTACTGCAGTCTCTGTACTGAGATATGTAGGGGGGTCTGTTGTCACTGCAGTAAATTGAGGTGGGTGTCTAGCCAGAAGAGCAGAAGTGTGTATCCTACAGTTACTGCTCCAATGCCATAGATTGACAGAATATTGATACTTGCACATGCTTACACATCCATTTCATGCAGGCCTGCCAACATTTTCTCTCCAACATGTCCTGCTGATTTCATACACTATAAGTTGACCTGCAGTCTTGTAAAAGGCAGACTTGTGCCATGGAACTTGCGTAAAGTACTGAGTTCTCTAGTCTGCGTACTTAGATAGGTAGGGGTTCTATTCTCATGGAAGTCAAATGGTGTGTGTGTGTGTGTGTGTGTGTGTGTGTGTGTGTGTGTGTGTGTGTGTGTGTGTGTGTGTGTGTGTGTGTGTGTGTGTGTGTGTGTGTGTGTGTGTGTGTGTCCCCTTTTCTGGCATTACAGAGAGCATTTTACAGCAGCATGTAGGACACTGTTGTTGCCATGATGTCATCAGCTATAAAGTGTTGTCTGAGACACTCCAAGCTGGACTTGAACTGTGGTGCTTGCCTTAAATACAAAATGCTGTAGTCTGTATATTAAGATAAGTATGAGTTCTATTCTCACTGCAGTCAACTGGGGTGTGTGTTCACTTGCTTTACATTACAGAGAATCTTTTACACCTGCATGTTGAACACTGTTACCATATTCTCCTCACCAGACACTGCTGATGTCATCAGCTATAAAGTGTTGCCAAGTGGTTCCTTTCTGATGAAAGGAATTCGGCAGTCCATTCCTTCATTAAAGAGGTGTTTCTTTGGACTCATCTCGGGTAATTAAAATTCGGCGGATTTTACTTTTGTTTAATGAAGTAAATATATATATATATATATATATATATATATATATATATATATATATATATAGTTGACTTTTTTGAGACTGTCACCAAGGCCCTGGATGAAGTAAAGTCAGTACATACAGCTTACCTTGACTTGGCAAAGCCTTTGACACAATCCCCCACTTGGGCATCATCGAAAAGCTAACACAACTTGACGTAAATCCCTATCTCATTAGGTTGGTGGCCAAGTGGCTCACCGATAGGATGCACAAGGTCAAAATAGGTGCCTCCACCTCTGACAGTAGACCTGTCACTAGTGGTGTTCCACAGGAATCTGCCCTAAGACCCCTAATGTTTGGCATCTACTTATCAGAGGTCCAGGCAAAGACAAAAGGCCTGTGGCTAACCAAGTTTATGGATGACTGTAAGTTGGGCACTGTCATTTACACCCCAGATGATGTTAACATACTACAAGATGGTCTCACAGCAACAGATGACTGGTGCCAAAGTCATGGCCTTAAGTTAAAAACAAAAAAAATGTATTATCATACCATGGTGAGAGACCTGGGTACACAGGTTGACAACAATCTCACATTTGACCATCATGTAGCAGCAGTGGTCAGAAAAGCCTTTTACTTGGCTCATCTCATAAGTAAAGGGATTGCATCCAGAAAAAAGGAGGATATTACCTCTCAGTACTCCTCCCTTATTAGGCCAATAATTGAGTATAACTCCCCGTTTGGTATGTACCTATCCAAGCACCTGCATCAACGGGAAAGGCCACATAAATACCTCACAAAGAGAATCCATGACCTCCAAAACCTGTCTTATGTGGACAGGCTCAAATCACTATCAATCTACTCGGTATCATACAGATTGCTCAGAGGTGATCTGTGTCTCACCTATAAGACAATCCCAGACCCTGGCCTACTAAAGGTGCTCCATATCCATAAGTCTAAGTCCTCATGCATTACACAATCAAAAGGCCTAAATCTAATATGCAACATTAACAAAGCCTGCTGGAGAGACATATTTGTCTTACAGAGGCTCAGAAAACAAGTCCAGGAGGATGAGGTGCCCAAAACAAGACCAATAAACCAAAAAAAGCACCAGTAAGCCGTATCCACCATGAAGAAATGTTTAATAAGTTTCACAGCAAGAACAGCACAAAATGCATACAGGTAACTCTGAAAACACTACCAGTTTATTTTGTCTCACAACTTCATCAGAAAATTCTGACAATCCAAACCCCTCCCCATTTATACACTTGCACATTAACAAAGTTTAAAATCATGTGACATCAATAAAAAGTGTTAATCCTTCCTAAAACAAAGATTAAAAACATCCAAACTAAATAAAAAGTTCCCCTATTTTCTGTGTTAAGTAAAACTTTCCTATTAAAACATGTAATAAATAAATAAATATAATAAGAACAGTACATCCAAAAATAACAGCATATATAAAAATATTGTCTGCAATAAAATCTTGTTCATAAAATTATCACTAATAATTTAATAGCTGAGTAGACTATAATTTGTCCAACAAGATAGTTGTGGAATTCACAGTTTCAATGCCCTTAATTTCAAGACAGGAACAAGGGAGACTATGTCATTCAAACCTGGCCAGTTGTTGGTTTCCAACACCAATTGCCAGTACACCTCCCCATATTCCAGCATGGTCTCCCAATAACCACCCCTTCCATCCATTACTACCTCATCCAATACAAAAAAAGTAAAACAAGCACCTTCACAACTCAATGTATGTTTATGTAATGCATTTCTATTATTGCCTCTCCTAATTTCATAAAGATGTTCATAAATTCTTCTCTTTAGACATCTTTCAGTCTTACCTATGTAAAAGGCTTTACATGTTTTACAGGTCACAAAGTAAACAAGCCCTTTTCTTTCACAATTTAGTATGGATGTTTTAACCTTTGTTTTAGAAAGGGTTAAAACTTTTATTGATGTCACATGATTTTAAACGTTGATAATGTGCAAGTGTATAAATGGGGAGGGGTTTGGATTGTCAGTATATAGGACCACTACAGTATCTTGAAAGCCTAAAATCCTGAAGACCAAAATTTCAAAGGTTCAAAATACTGAAAACCCAAAATATTGAAAATGCACAGGATAACAGCACTTACTATATTCCATCACTAGTACATACAGAAACATATTACCCTTCAATTATATGCAGGGGGCAAGCCCCCACCTGCACTCCCATGTGGGGGGCAAGTCCCAAACATCCTGTGCTACTTAAATATATCAACTCCAAGATTGCATTTCAGTACACTAATTGCAATCTCAGAGTTGATATTTTTAAGAAACAGGGGGTGTGTGGGGGGCACAGCCTCCACATGGGGGTGCAGGGGGGCTTGCACCCCTGCTTATACTTGTAGAAGAGTAATATGGTTTGTGTTTTATTTGTTTCTGTATGCACTTGTGCTGCAATATAGCTAGTATTGGTATCCTGTTTGTTTTCAGTATTTTGAACTTTCGAGATTTTGGTCTCAGGATTTTGGCTTTCAGGATTCTGTTGCAGTCCTATATATATATATATATATATATATATATATATATATATATATATATATATATATATATATATATATATACATATACATATATATGATTCATACCAGTCAACAAGCTTAGTCCCATACAGGTATAGCAGTGTCCTTCCTTTCACCTGCAGCAGATGTTATGGTGCCAGGAGAGTGTGCATGATTACCCTCATAGGGTGCAGACATGTCATAATAGTTTTACAAGTGTTTTTGTGCAATCACTCTAAATCAGGCAGGGGTTACTGGTGGCAATAGTCTGATATTGTCCATGATTGTGCTTGCTTATTTCAAGGATGTCCATGAGCTTTTATCTGTGTCCCACTTGCTGGAGACCTCTGCTAAGATTACACTCATATTCAGGCAAATCAGTTTGCACAGCTTCAGAATATGCACCCTACCCCAATTGTATATAACATCCTTGAAATAAGTCCTCTGTATTTTTCATGTAAGGATGCTTATCTAACACAGACATGTTCAACACCTTGTGTGACAGTGACATAGTACATATTTTGCTGTGCAGTCCCTACTGTACCATATTGATATGTGATTGGTGTTGCTTCTACAACTGTCTTCCGTTGACATGTCCTCATCTGCTGTACAATAGGTTCTTTCACCTGTCCTCTTTCACTATGTGCTCCTGTGTGCCCCTGATCAGTACACACGCTTCCCCTGAGTGCTTGTTTTACATGACAGTCCATGTACCCTTACAGATCATTTACACAGCATTGGGACAGAATGCCAGAAATGGGCTTTCACAATACTCTGCACTGTATATAATGTCCTGTACTGTGTTTGGACCATATACATAACAATCATACCTCTCAACTGTGCAGATTTTCACAGAAATGTCCAGAATTTGCCTTAAGTATCTTTTGGTTTGTTCCTTATCAAATGTATGTTTCTTTGCTATATTACTGGGATGATTTCAGAACTGATGTGAATCAATAATTATATACATTTCAGTTTCACACTTCAAATCCTTCATAAAATGTATCTTCACACAACCCCCTTGTTATTATAGGACATTTATTAAGAGCAATTATATTTATGGGTCCTTGTGTGATGCCCCTGCACTGGCCCAGTAATCAAGGAGCCTTAATCCTCACCACTAGCACCAGTGAGGGATGTACACATTGGGAGGATGACAAGTACATACACAGTAAAGCACAATTTCCATTAAGAGCACACTGAGATCACAGTCTGTCTGGGGGCTGGTTTCTCTCTCTTTCTCCAGATCCCCAATAAGAGTCTCCACTGGCACAGCTATATGGTTGAGATCGCAACTGAGTGGCCAAGCTAAAACCTCCAGCACCCTCTCTGTCCAACCAGTGCTTCGTGTCCTTGCCCAATTAGCTGACACACACACACACTTTGAGATTTGATTTATACACAAACACAAACACACACCTGAGAAAGGCTAGCAAAGGTTTACTAGCTATGCCCCCTTCTGTCCAGACTATAAGGTAGTAGTAGCTGCCACTACTTATCAGCTACTTAAGGCCGTTACAAAGGGTGACCATTCCTACTGTGTAATGTTACTATTATCCAAATGTCAAGTGTGACCAAAACATTCAAGGCTATTTAGGAGTGGCCTGTACAGTGTAACTAAATACATATGCACATAGTCTAAGAGCTTAAATATCTCTAAACAAACCAGCCACAATTAAAAAGTTTAAATATATTTAATAATAAATAATTAGAGAACAAGACAATACTCAAACAACACCATAACTACAGAGATCAGAATGACAGGAAATATTTTAAAACAACATTGCAGGACAGTCTCAAATAAATTCAGAAAACATTTAAACTAATCTTTACTATATTCCTACTATTTTCATAACATTGCAGGTTTCTGGGAAACTAGTGGCAAATCAATAAAGTTTGACATTAGAAAATAATGACAGACATTTGAGATGCAGACTTCATGCCCTTCAGAAAATTCATACTAATACAAAACATGTTATTCTACCAATTGTCTATGTTTGCAAGAGCAATATTAAAAAAATTGTCCCTATTTTTGGGCCTGTGTTCAACTTTTTATATATAGTTTTATCCAGATTTCTTGCTGTAAGAGGTTGAGAGATATGAGCACCAGGTAGCATTATAATAACAGTGCAACACAAACTGTCTGAGAACCAGAGCAGACATATGGGGTGCAATGCTGGACATCCTGCAAAACAGGTGCAGTCAGAGGTGTAAAGTCTGTAACTCTGTGTGTGGTGTTACATCTTGCATCCCAGTTACAGCATACTTACTACTACATATAGCTGCAACTGTGGACAAAGCCAGGAACAGGAGCAGGACAAAGGGCCACATATAAGAAGAAGGATGAACTACTGGCCATATAAATGTAGAAAGCGCAGAGTAGAACAGGTTGTGCAGTAGCATGGATTCCCTGCTGTGTATGGAGTCAGTAACGCAAATGTCTGTCAGCAGTTCCCCATGTCAATCTATAATGATCTGCCACTGATGTACCAGAAAAACCTAGTTCAGTCTAATACAATCCATACATACCCTAGGTATGAGTCAGATATTATGGCCAGCATATAGCTGGCAAATCACTTGGGCATTATATCAGGGAGGTGCTGGATTGTGTAATCAGGTGCAGCAGCTAATTTGCTGTAGCACACAAAATCCCAGGCTGGAATACAGGTAGGTCAGGACTGGAGTCCCCTTGTAAGTACTGGTGGTCACACTGGGCATGCTCCTACACTTAGCTAATTTCAGCCCATGCCAGAAGTCTCATCTGCCTATAGAACTGAGATGTCAATATATCTCTGTGCATACTGACAGCTATGTATACCTAATGGTCTCTCCCTATCACCATCAGACATGATTACCCTTATCTATCAGTATGTGGCACATATAAGATATATATGTATCTGTAGAATATATATATATATATATATATATATATATATATATATTATATATAGAGAGACAGAGAGAGGGAGAAAGAGAAAGAGAGACAGAGACACACACACACACACACACACACACACACACACACACACACACACACACAGAAAGGTATAGAGTGATGTAGTGCTGCAGCCACTTGCACACCAAGTTTTAAGAGTGGCACGTGCAACTAGTACCAGAAGCTGTAGTGTGTATTAGTAAGTAGGTAAGGGTTCTAATCTTACATTAACCACCTTGTCAGTGTGTAGATATTCCACATACAGCAGCATACACACACCCAACAGGCCTATGTCTGTGCAATGGTCAATCATTTTATGGCCCTTTGACTAGTGTCCTCCACAACAGTGACATCCCTGTCAACAGCTGCTGATGTCATTCCTCAACAGCAGTGATAGACACTCTCCAAACACATAAGCTCTGTGGTGCATGCAATATGTTTGCAGCAATATAATCAATATAACTAGATAGGTAGGGGTTATAATCCCAATAATGGCAACTCTCTGTGAGTGTGTGTGTGTGTGTGTGTGTGTGTGTGTGTGTGTGTGTGTGTGTGTGTGTGTGTGTGTGTGTGTGTGTGTGTGTGTGCACACATGTGTGTGCATGCACGCGTGCATGTAAGTATAGCCCTTTGAAGCAGTGGGTCTGTCTTGCCTATGTGTGTGCAATGCTAATACATTTTAAGGCCCGTCCTTACCTGTTAACCCCCACATTAGCTTACTTTACAGGGCCCGCTGATGTCATCCACCTTAGAAGCACAGTTATACACTTTCCAAACATTGAAATTCAGTGGTGCATGCGATAAGTGTGTTGCTCTGTAGTATATGCATCTAGATAGCTAGGTGTTCTACTCCCAACAATGGCAACTCTGTGAGTGCATAAGTATATCCCCTTGCAGCAGTGAGGCTGTCTTTCCTAGCTGTGTGTGATGTTAATACATTTTAAGGCATGTGCCTACCTGTTAACCCCCACACTGGCGTACTTTACATGGCCTGCGGATGGCATCCATCACAGAAGCACAGTGAGACACCTCTCCAACATAATAGCTCCATGGCGTATGTGATAAGTATGCAGTACTACAGTGTATATAACTAGATATGTAGGGGTTCTACTCTCCTCTGTGAGTGCATGTGTGTGTAAGTACATCCCCTTGCAGCAGTATGTCTGTTTTGCCTGTGTGTGATGGTTATACAATTTTAAGGGTCTGTTAACCTCCCCCCCCATTGCCATCCGTTTCAGGGCCTGCTGTCATCCACTTTAGAAGCACAGTGAGACACTCTTCTGACACAATAGCTCCAGGGCACATGCAATAAATATGTAGCACTACAATCTATATAACAAGATAGTAGGGGTTCTACTCTCAAAACCAGAAACTGTGAGTGTATGTATGTGTGTGTGTATAAGCATATCCCCTTGCAGCACTGCAGGTGTCTTGCCTGTGTCTTTGATAGTTATACAGTTTTAAGGGTCTGTTAACCCCCCCGGCATTGGTAACATTTTCAGGGCCTCCTGATGTCATATACATTAGATGCACAGTTAAGCACTCTCTAGTGTATATAACCACACATGTAGGGGTTCTGCACTCAAAACTGACAACTGCCAGTGTACGTGTGTGTTTGTAAGCATATCCCATGGCAAAAGTGTGGCTGTCCTTTGTGTGTGTGTGTGTGTGTGTGTGTGTGTGTGTGTGTGTGTGTGTGTGTGTGTGTGTGTGTGTGTGTGTGTGTGCAGTTGTTATACAATTTTAAGGGCCTGTCCAGACCTGTTAACCCCTCCCATTGGCAACCTTTACAGCGCATGCAGATGACATCCATCTGAACAGTAGTGGCAGACAGACACAAAGCACATAAGCTCTGTGGTGTATGCGATATATATGTAGCACTACAGTGTGTACAACTAGACAGGTAGCGGTTCTACTATCAACAAGAGCAGTTGATGAATGTGTGTGCATGTACATATGCCCCCTTGCAGCAGTATGACTGTGTTAACATTACCACCTGTCCCACTGTACAAGTTGTAGTCCATGTTTGGCCAGGTGTGTCCTGTGAAAACAACTAAAGCAAAACAAATGTCCTAAGACTGTAGGACAGCAAACATTTCCTACATTATTGTAATAGTTGCATAAAACAGTCATTTTACATCACAAACACTTAAATGTTATGAGAAATAGCACAATCTAGGCAAATGCTACAAAATAAACTGTTATATTGTTAAAAACAGTGAGGTTCTGTCCATTGCATTTGCCGTGGGTATGGTGTCAACTCTCACATTACTACCAAAAGTGTTCCACATTGAGCATTTGATAAGTTGGCAACCCTAGTCTGTCTTGCCTATGTGTGTACTACAATATGTATACATTTTAAGGCCCTGTGAGTAGCTACTTCCCCTAAATAACCCACATGTATGTAGGCATGAATGCTACCCACCACCACCTATATTTGTAGGTACTGAACACGTATGTGGATGACTGTAAGTTGGGTGTTGTCTGTCATTGACTCCACAAATTATGTTAACATACTGCAAGTGGGTTTTACATCAACTATGGACTGGTGCCAAGATCCTGGACTCAAGCTAAATGCAAAAAACTGCATCATCATACTATTCAGCAAAGACACAGCTCCACTGTTTACCACATTAATGGCAACCTCCTAAACACACAACCTGTGTTGAAAGACCTGGGTACTTATGTTGATGACAGTATTGCATTCAAACATCATGTATGGGCAGTGGTCAGAAAAGCCTAGCACGTGGTTCATCTCATAGGTAAAGTGATTGCATCCAGAAAAAAAGGTGGTCATTGCCTTTCTGTAGTCCTCACTCCATACACCAATATTTTACTACAAAGCTTTGTTTGTATAAATTGAGCACTGCCCCAGGGCATCTTTTTTTTGGAGAAGGTTCCCCTGCACCCTAACAGCATGAGTGTGCAGTTAGAACTTGTCTGATTGAAGACTGCTGGAGCAGGGCAACATTTTGAGCTTTTTTTCTGGTTAATTGGGTAACTTGTTTAAATCAGTTGTTCATTTTCTATTGTTTTATATATAAATATATATATATATATATATATATATATATATATATATATATATATATATATAAATAAATAAATACATAAAATTTGCATTCTATTCATCTGCTGTATTTGTGTTTCTGCCTACTTTATTACTAGGGACATTGACTACAACTCTGATCTGAGATATATAACAATAAGTATCCTTTTCTGTGCATTTAAAGAGTTTTTTGATTGTATCTGCTTTATTTTCTGGAAAAAAAACAAAATAGTATACTTGTTTCCTGCCTTTCTAAGCTAATATAGTCCAGTTTTCAGGTTAAGTGCTGAATTCAGGGCTGTGTTACAAATCTCTGTGTTTGCCCATACCTTACTTGGATAGAAGGAAGTTTCTCTGTTCACCTGTGAAAGAGGGGAGCTTTGAGCAGCCTATCTGTCCCTGGAGGAGTGGTTTCAACACAGAAATTAGAAGTTTATTAGCCATTTTGGGCTAATGTCTATCTCTTTCATTTCCCTGCTATAAATACCGCATTTACTCGGTTTTGCACACCAGGCAGCGGCGGTTAGCTAGGGTATAACTATTCCCGGTTCCACAAAGTATCCTCTTCAATTTTTCCCTTGGAACTAGACAAACATTCAACTTAAGCACTCAAGCCATTCATTTCTCAGCCTGGCACTGCTCAAAACTCATAGCAAGCACTTATAAACCTTACCACTAGACCCTCCTATACTGTACAGAAGGACAAGGCTCTCTATTCAACCTTACCAGCCATTCAGTAAAACAATTCACTGTACCTATCCAGGCATGTCCAAAGGGCATACATACTCTCCATTCCAACTGGTGAATCTGGGCATTTTGAGGCAATGTTACAACTGCCTCATGTACACAGACAACTCTCTCCTCCTACCACCAAACACTAACTGTGAGAGATGCAATTATACAGCCAAACTGGAGGCTAAGCTCTCTCGACCCAAGGCTGGATCAGACAGTCAAAAGGAGAAGGGAAATACTTGCGTCACACCACCAGTCTCACATAGACCCATTAAACCAGCACCGGCAAAACACACACATAAATACACGAAAATATACTCGGAGGCTCTAAATAAAAATCAGCAAAAGCAACAGAGACCTGCAAAGCAGACATCAAAGCAACCTCCACCCTCCCAACACAAATCATGAAACACATACTTCATAAAACCAGTGTGCCATGCAATCACAGCCCTTACGGCAAAATAACATACCTAACATACTAGTAATAGGTGACTCTATAGTCAGGCACACTGACGTCCCACTCACTAGGCTGAATAAGGAGAAGGTTACTGTTAGCTGCCTGTTGGGTGCCAGGATCTGCCACATAACACAAGCACTCAGGTCACTCCAGAACAAGCACAAATATGACTCTGTCATTGTCCATGTTGGTGTGAATGACCTGAGCCATACCTTCCTGGACTACACGAAAAGAGACATGGAAGAGCTCTCTGATCTTGTAGCCCAGGCCAGTATGACCCTGACCTTGAGTAGCATCCTGCCCTCACCAAGAATGATACCACAGTATAAAGAAAAAACTATCAATTTCAACAATTGGCTAAGTTTCTGGTGTCATTCAAAGGGGATCCAGTGTCTGTCCACCTGGGATGACATGCTCGACAAACCACACTGCTTCGATAGAGACGGATTTCAGCTGTCACCCTTAGGCTTTCAAATACTGGCCAAGGCTCTTGCCACTCCCATAGCGCCTTTTTTAGGCAAGGCTCAAAAGACAAACCCACCACCATAAATAGTACATGTAACAAAAAACTGAGGGTAATGCTACTCAATGCCAGAAGTCTAAACCTCAAAATGCACACACTAGAGGCACTCCTCAGTATGGAGAAAATCGATATATGTGCAGTAACAGAAACCTGGTTTAAGGCTGCAGAGAGCACCCGAGCACTACCAGGCTACAACTCATACCATACATTTTGGCCACAGAACCCGGACCGAAATACAAAAGGTGGGGGCATATCCATATTCATCAAGGATATCCACACCTCCAGGTTAGTGGCACAGCACAATGCTTCAGAGATCATCCACCTGAAACTAACAATGGGCAAAGCTGCAATTCAAATTGTAGCTTGCTATAGATCCCCCACCATGTCCCAGGACCCCCATTCCACATTTCTGGAAATACTGGGAAATATAAAGGTCCTACCAAACACCCTAATATTGGGTGATTTCAATTACCCAAACATTAATTGGGAGAACTACTCAAGTACTAACTCCCTTGTCCAACATTTCCTAGAATTTATAAACTCAAATGCCCTTGATCAACTGGTCAACACTCCCACCAGAGGTGACAACATATTGGACCTGGTCATCACCAACACGGGCGACCTGTGTTCCACACCAGAGGCCAATCTCTTGCTCTTTAGATCTGACCATAAACAAATCACTTTGGATATCCACATTCTGCCCCCACCCCCAGACAAGGAAACCACCGTGAAAAACTTTTCAAAAACAAATTTCATGTTACTTAAGACCAAGGTGGAAAGTTTCAAAGCCACCATGCTAAAGGATAACATTGTCCAAGCTGCAAAATCCTTTACTAATGCATTCTACTGGCACCTACAAAAATGCAAGGATCGTGCTATCCCAAGCAAAACCAAGACTCACTCCTCCAAGAAAAGGAAACCAGTCTGGTGGACTCCTGCCATAAACAAGCTATACAATAGAAGGAGGAAACTAGTACAGAAAAGAGTAAAATACCAAGAAGGAAAGACATCTTTGATCAGTACAGCAAGAAACTATGATCCATCATAAAATCATCCAAGGTGAGTTTCAAAAGAAAAATTGCCAAGGACTCCAAAGATAACCACAAGGCATTTTTAGCTATGTCAAGAATCTAAGTGGCAATGCTCAGATCTGCTCGGAGTTAGTGCAGAAGGGTACAAAATACACTGAACTGACCGATATTGCCAACATCCTGGCAGACAGGTTCAGCACAAACTTCACCCCCCTTTCACCCCCAAAAGGGCCCATAACCATACCAGAAGAATGTAGAGCTCCAGAAATCACAGACACTCAGGTTAAAACAGCCCTCTCCAAAGCCAAAAACACAGCATCGATGGGACTGGATGGTGTCCCAGGCTGCATCCTACATGAGCTCAAAGACGAATTAACCCCTCACCTAAACACACTGTTCAAACTCAACCTCTCCACAGGTTATGTACCCATAGAGTGGTGCACAGCAATGGTTATTCTGCTTCACAAAGGTGGAGCCACAACAGACCCCGGGAACTATCACCCTATAAGCCTGACTAGTTTGGTCTGCAAGGCTATGGAGCGCATCATCATGGAACTCATTAACAGAGACATTGGGAACCTCCAAACACTGGACCCTACCCAGTTCAGCTTTGTTAAGGGCAGATCATGCCTCCTAAACCTGGTGGACTTCTTTGAGACAGTTACCAAGGCTATAGATGAGGGAAAGGTGGTACATGCATCCTATCTAAACCTCGCAAAGGCCTTTGACACCATTCCCCATTTTGGTATTATAGACAAGCTCACCAGCCTGAACATAAAACCCTATGTCACAAGATGGGTTGTCAACTGGCTCATGGACAGAACCCACATGGTAAGAGTTGAGGGAGTTAGGTCTGAATCTAAACCGGTTACAAGTGGCATTCCCCAGGGCTCAGTCCTAGGACCCCTCCTGTTTGGCATATACTTCTCAGAGGTACAGGCAAGCACAGGAGGACTATGGCTGACCAAGTTCACAGACGACTGCAAGCTAGGGGCTATAATTGACTCTCTGGCTGACAAAGACATCTGCAAAAAGGGTCTCACTGAGACGGATACCTGGTGTCAAAATCATGGCCTCAAGCTAAATGCCAAAAAGTGCATTATCATCCCCTTTGGAAAAAAACAAAGTACCTACAAACTACCACATAGGTGGTAGTCCCCTAAATACGGAAGATGTAATAAGGGATCTGGGGACCCAAGTAGATAGTAAACTCTCCTTTGATAAACACATTGCCAAAGTGGTTAGAAATTCCTTCTGCGGTGCCCACCTTATCACAAAAGGGTTCACATCCAGATCAAAAGAGGTCATTGTGCCCCTCTACTCATCGCTCATCAGACCCATCATAGAGTACAATGCCCCATTTGGGATGTATCTTACAAGACACTTGCAACAGCTGGAAAGACCACAGAAGTACCTCACCAAGAAGATCAATGGCCTCAAACAGATGCCCTATGCAGCTCGACTGAAAAAACTCCAGCTGTACTCGGTTGCATACCGCCCACTCAGAGGTGATCTCTGCCTGACATACAAGGCCATGTCCAGCCCAGAACTGATGGACACGCTCCACCTAAAGAAAAGCTTATCCCCTCAAGCCACATGCTCTAGGGATCTAAACCTCACCACAACAATAAATAGGACATGCTGGAGGGATAGATTCCTGTCACAGAGACTTCCCATGCTTTGGAACAAGATTCTAATGTACATTAGGCAGAGCTCCTCACTAACAGTCTACAAGAGAAACCTTGACGAGTGGATGGGAAACAGAAAGTTTACCCCGGGGATCACTTCAGTGGCTCTGCTGGACAAAGGCACATGGAACTAATCTAAGGGGGTGGCAAAAGCCAACACATTCTGGCTAGGCTTATTAATGCCTTTGGGCAGATAGCCTAGTAGCTACCTACCTGCCTACCTATGCCCCATTTGTTATGTACTATCCAGACATCTGCACCAACTGGAAAGGCTACAGAAATACCACTCAAAGGTAATCTATTGCCTCCAACACCTATCTCATGCAGAAAAGCTGAAATCACTATTCCTCCACTTGGTATTGGACAGGTTGCTGAGAGGTGGACTGCATCATGCCCACAAGGCAATGTTGGACCCTGCCCTACTACTGCTGCCCCATATCTGTATGTCTAACTCCTTGCGCATTACATGCATGACAGGCCTGAATCTGATATGTAACATCAACACAACCTGCTGGAGAGACAGATTTGTCTCCCAGAATCTGCCCTGTCTCAGGAATACATTTCCCATACTTATTTATTTATTTATTTATTGACATTTGTTAACCGGGTTTGTCCAACTGGGCTTGTGGCCCATTTTCAGTGGAGGCCCGAGGAGAAAAGCTCCAGTAATGCATTTTAAAACAAGTACAATTTTAAACAATATTGATGTAATAGCAGTTATAGCAAAATGATTCACATATGTTGGGTTACATGCATAAAGTTAAAATTGCATTAAAAAGAAGCTAAGTAACAATTTTACATTGATATAGTTCAATAGATCAACAATAAACATTTTTTTGTTTGTATAAAATTGTGCAAATGCATAGTAGACACATTGGAGAGAGAGGTCTCTCTCCCACCTTATCTGGAAAGGATTCACATCTAAGTTGAGGGAGGTCATTGTGCCCCTTTATTCATCCCCCATCAGGCTCATAATTGAATACAATGCCCCATTTGGGATGTACCTTACCCGACACCTGCAGCAACTAGAAAGACCCCTAAAGTACCTCACAAAGAGGATTAAGGGACTCAAACAGATGCCATATGCTGCTCTGCTAAAGAAACTCCAGCTCTACTCAGTTGCATACCACCTACTTAGAGGCGATCTATGCCTGACGTATAAAGCCATGTCCATCCCGGTATTACTGAGCATGGTCCACCTCAGAAAATCCAAATCCTTTAGAGCTACGCGCTTGAGGGACTTGAACCTCAGCACAGAAATAAATAGGACATGCTGGAGGGACAGATTTATAATCCAGAGGCTCCCTTCGCTTTGGAATAGAATCCCAGTCCATGTTAGGCAGAGCCCCTCACTGACTCTCTTCAAGAGGAATCTTGATGAGTGGATGGGAGATCGTAGGTTTACCCCGAGGATTACTTCTGTGTCACTACTAGACAGAGGCACAGTAAACTAATCTTAAAAAAGGGCACAGTAAAATCAGTTTAGAGGGTGGCAAAAGCCAAACACACTCTGGCTAGGCTTGTAAATGCCTTAGGGCAGATAGCCTAGTATGAACCTATGAACCTATGAACCTAGGTGTAATGAGGTACTAAGTATGGTCCTTTTGTGGGTTCATTAAGGGAAGGAAGATTAGGTAGGGTCATGGCAAGGGCAGGTTCTGGAATTGAGAAAATAAGCTTTTAGTTTGTTTTTAAAGTGTGAGGTGTGGGAGATTGAACATAAGTCAAGGGGAAGTTTGTTCCAAGCATGGGAGAGAGAGTGTTTGTAGAGTAGTTTGCCTACTGACCTTTTTGGGTGGTAGATATCAAGTAATTGTTGGTTAGAAGTATGGGGGGTCCAGGATGGGATGTAGATGGAGACTAAGGAAGATAGAGATGGACAGAAGGAGGGTTTATAAAGAATAGAGTGTAGCATATGAAATTGATAAGATAGCAGAAACTGGGGAAGTTCAAGCTATTAAAGAGAGTTTAAAGAAATGCAGTGGTGTGAGTTGTATGGGGAGTTAGTAATGAGTCTGGCTATTTTATGGTAAGTCTGTTGCAGTTTGTTTAGAGTGGAGGCCTGGATATTGGTAAGAACTGGGGCGGCGTATAAGAGGGAGGGGAGGAGGAGTGCCTGGCCCAGGGTAAGTCTAGATTCAGGGTTTAGGAATTTTTTTTTCCGATATAGCAGACCTAGTTTCTGGGTTTTTTTTTTTTTATGCATTGGAGTATGTGTAGGTTGAACTTGAGTTCGTCATCAATAATGACCCCTGGGAGTTTTGTGTGGGTGTCAGGTTGAATGTTTGCATTATTAGAAGATGCAATAAAAAAGGAGGTTTTGTGATGAGAAAGAGAATGGGGAAAGAAAAGTAGGAGTTTGGTCTTTTTGGGATTTAGGATCAATAGGTTGTGAGAGAGCCATTGTTCAGTGGATAGTAGGGCGTGTTGGGTCAGGGAGTGTAGTTTAGGAAAGTTATCTGAGATGGATATAATTATGGAGTCATCGGCATACTGAATAAGGGAGGATTCTTTGCATGAGGTGTAAAGATCATTGGTGAAGATGTTAAACAAAAGGGGTCCCAAGATGGAGCCTTGGGGAACACCAGTGGAGATGGGAAGGAAAGGTGACGAGGAAGAGAGCCATTTCACAGATTGTTCCCTGCCAGATAGGTAACTATTAAACCAGGCAAGTGTGGAGGGGGATAGGTGGAGATTTGCAAGTTTGGATAGCAGTAGAGGATGAGAGACAGTATCGAAGGCTTTGGAGAGATCTAGGAAGAGACAGGAAATGAGTTTATTGTTGTCTAGAGCCTCTGCAATGATATGAGTGAAGGAGAGGAGGGCAGTGGTGGTGCTGTGGTAAGGATGAAATCCATGTTGGGTAAGGGTAAGTAAGTGGTGTGTGAGGAGGTGATTGAGAAGCTGTGAGTGAATACATTTTTTCTAATATCTTGGAGGGGGTGGCAGAATGGCAATGGGTCAGTAGTTTGAGGGGTCAGTAGAGTTTCCACCTTTATGAAGAGGGACAGTGAAGAAAGATTTCCAAAGGGTGGGGACAGTTAATTCCAGAATAGATCGATTAATTAGTATAGATACAGGATAGGCAATTGAGTCAGCAGCAAGTTTGAGAAATGTAGGAGATAGATTGTCAGTGGAAGGAGAGCAGGGTTTTAGCTTGAGTAGTAGAGATTTGATGTAAGTAATGGGAACTGGCTCAAAAGAAAACAAAGTTGTGTTAGTGGGACTTGGAGAGGTGAGTGTCAAAGTAGAGTTTGGCTTAGAGGTTACCAAATTTTGGATGGAAGAGATAAAGTGTTTATTCAGGAGGGTAGCTGTTTCCTGAGAGTAAGAGTTAGGGTATGGGGATGGATTAGAGGGCTTTCCAGGATAGAGGATGTTGTTGAGAGATGACCAAAATTTTCGAGGATTGGATTTGTTGTTAAGCTGAGAAGAGCTATAGTATAACTTTTTGTCATTAGTTGTGTTTTTTTGCAAGGTTCCTCAGTTGCCTGTATTTTTGAAGAAAAGGTGGTTGTTTAGTTTTAGTCCAGGTTTTCCAAGCATGATCTCTTTGTTTTATAAGGGACCTAGTCTCTTTGGAGAGCCAGGGAACATGGTATGATTTTACTCTGATCTTCCTAGAGGGAGCTAAGGAGTTTAGAGTATTCATGAAGATGCTATTGAAAGTGCTTACAGCATCATTTAAGGGGAGGTGTTTTAGGATGGACCAATCTATGCTGTGGAGAATGGAGTTAAATTGGGATGAATTGAAAGTCGATAGTTTTCAACAGTCTTTGATAAGGTGGGGTTTAGGAATATGGAAGTAGTGGCTTAAGATGGTGGTAGGGAGATGATCACTGAGGGAGTCAGGTAAGGTGGTGGGATTGTGGTATTGGTGGGTGGAATTGGTAAGAATCCAGTCTATGATGGAGCTGGAAGTGGAATTTTTATGGAAGCAAGTGGGAGATGTTATAAGCTGGTGGAAGCCTTGTAGGTGGATACTGAGTTGAAGGTAGTCAGTTGTGAGTTTGACCAATCAATGTTGACATCACCAAGGATAAGTGTATCATATGGTATGTTGTGGGAGAACCAGGATAGGATGTTTTCAAGAATGGGCAGATTGTTACCAGGAGGAAGGTAGATAGAGGCAATTGCAAGGTTTTGTGGAGATTCAGATGGCAGTTAAGGATGATGATTTCAGCTGAGAGAAAGTCAGGAATTGGAGAAGGGTATGGTGAGAGGTTAAGAATTTTTGAGTAGAGGATGGCCACGCCACCACCTTTTTTTACAGGTCTATCAGATCGGAAGATATTATAACCTGGTGGGAGTATTTCACTATTTGAGATTTGTGGCTTGAGGCAGGTTTCAGATAGGGAGAGGATGTGAGGGGTATTGAGAGCTATCCATGAGTGCAGCTCAGTGACTTTATTTGCTAGATTCCGAATATTCAATGAGTACATAGTTAAGTATTTGGATGGAGATGATTGTTGTGACTGAGGTTGGTGACTGTTAGAGGCGTAAGATGGGGGCAGTGTCAAACAGAGTACCATGCTGACCCTCTTCAAGTGCAACCATGATGATAAGATGGGAAAGCAACATTCTATCCTAGAGGTCCCACCTGTGCCCCTCATTGACAGGGTCAACAGGTGCTGACTGATATTTCTTTCTGGGGATAAAATAATGGCTAGCCTTGTAAGTGCTCCAGGGCCATTACTCTAGTAACCTCCTATGATCCTATGAACCTATGATCCTAGTGAACTCCCAGGTGACATGTATCAAGTGTAGCATGCTGTGGCACGCGATATGCATGCAAGATTACGCTGTCTGCCTCCTTTGTCACTTGCACACTGTTTTACACATACTCACCTAGGTAACCATGCACATATGCAGCTGTACCTTGGCAAAGTCACATTTCTGGGTTGCCACCATACCATCCTGAGCCACTGTACTGGCACCAGCTCTCCATGGTGTAGACACACAGACTCCTGGAACAGACACAGAAAAAGGTGTGGGAGACAGCAGTCAGTCAGCAGTACTACCACCAATGCAGCATCATGGAACAAAGGTACATACACTTTGATGTGCACTCATGACACATTCCAGCAGACAGCACCTCACAGGGCATAACACTACTGCACTACAAACTGTCATCAGACACATATTTGCATGTCTCTGCATTGATGGTATGGATGACAGGGATGTGGCACAAGTATCATCACATGCACAGAGTGTGGTGTGGGGTTGCCAATGCCTAGGCTGTGCCACACAGTTGACATCATGTGTGTGTGCGTCTGGAGGGATGATGGTCAGCTGGGCTATGGAGGGGAGCTGTGTATTTCTGTTGGTGACCTGCATGTGGCAGTAATGTGTGTGTGTGTGTGTGTGTGTGTGTGTGTGTGTGTGTGTGTGTGTGTGTGTGTGTGTGTGTGTGTGTGTATACACAGCAAGCCATGTGCTTATGCTACATGAGAGCATGTTGGACAGCTGTGGGCCTTACATGGCAGAATGTACAGTTCACCATCTCTGGCCATGAACATGGGAACTGGCTCTGCCAGTATTGGCACTGGCACCACCATTCCCAGGTTCAGATGCTGTACTACTTGCTGATGGTGACTTATGTCTGCTGGGTCTGTCTCCTTCACAGGACCACCCAGGGCCATGTGCCCATGGCCTTCATTTAGTGTTGTGGACAGCACCCTCCCCTCTGTAATGCTGGTAGTACTGCCACTGCGGAAGCATGACTGCATGGCCACATGGACTCTCAGCTGATGGTGGTGCTGACCTACATCCATGTGTCTGACACCCTAATCCCACCACATGTTCCAACACAGACAATGCACGGTTAATGACTGACAATGTCTCTCTCCGTCTGTCCACTACTTTGGCAAAATGATGCATGCTGTCACCATTGTTGTGGATGGAGTCATGGATGCCAGACAGCGACGCACCCATGATCCTGAGCATCCATCTGGTGTTGTGTTCAGAACATGCCAGTGCCTCCATGATGGACAAAAACATACATTGAGTACCTCTGACAGGTGGTGGATGGGCAGCCATCCTCTTTGAGTACCCCTGTCAATCTGCTTGTGTGGGACCTTGCCATCTCTTTGGCTATGGCTAGTGCAAATATGTTACAGCTTTTGCAAATATGCAGCTGTGATTACCAATTCAATGCACTGCAATGAACCCCTCCACAACTGAACATATACTATAGCTAAGCTTAACAATTGTACCCATAGCAAACTGGCAGCCCTTAACATTCCTAGAGTTTGCATGAGCCATATCAAAATAGTTTCACACTCACCGGCTACAGGATGTTGGACTCTGGCCACACCAGATGCACCTATGGAATTGTGGGGGAGAAGTATTATCAGCAAACACAAATGTGGCATTGGTACAGGATAATATGTACATATATCAACATGTACAGTACAAACTGTGATACTACCCACATTGCTGACATTCTGAGTATGTGTGCACATGTGTGTGTTACAAACCCCCCAAATACAGATTGACCTAACATCTGTGTACAGGTATGCAGAAGCTGCCACTATGACTACTACAGTATTAATTGATGACCACAGGAGGCTTACCTGGATGCTCATTTGCTGTGGAAGCTGTGCCACCCACCTCCATGAAGTATGGGGTGATGGATGCTTGTGAGCTGGTGGCTGAAACCAGGTTTGCCAGGAACTCCTCTGTGGCTGAGAGTGGTTGTTATGTTGTGGACCCTCCACCGGTGCCAGCACAGTCCCTTGCCACAGCTGCATCCCTTTGCCGTGCATCATTTATCATGCCAGTGGCCCTGTGTCAGACCTTCTCATAGCTTCTTTCCTGTAGTCCAATATGATTTTCTGATACAACAAGGTCTGCCCACAGTGCAGTGTGCTGTTCCTGATTATGGTGACTCCTTGACAGCAAGATGGCATGATGCAGTCTAAGGCTGTCAACTATAACTTCATTCTCAGCTGTAGAAAAAGGTGGATTCCTCCATCTGTATATCACTCCTGAAAGACAAGAACAGGGGATCACATCACAGGACCACATACATTGCTCTCCATTATGTACACACCCTGCACATCCACATTTGCCTTCACTAACTCCGACATCATACCCTGCCATCTCTAACCTGAATATGTATGTGGCTATCAGCACCATAGTGGCAATACATCATGCATTTCCCTCCTCATCCTGCTGTTTCCTGCTACCTACTGCATGTTCTCTAAGGTGTTCAACTGCATTTTTATTGTTGCACCTATCACTGCTTGTTTATAGCCTGTCTACATTATATGTGGTTTTGTAAGCCTCCTACATTTCTTTTAAGCACCTAGGCTGTAGGCCTACCTCTTCAGTCTCCCTGGCCTTCCTACCTAAGATTCTAACAAATATAGCTGGAAAATGGCCCACAGTTTCCCCTGCCAGTCTGGTTGATATGGGCATCCTGACGTAGTGTCACAACTGTCTCATGTACAATAACAACCATTGACAAACACCACCATGTAACACAATTTGTCAGAAATGCAATGACATTAGGAACCTACAGTCATTGCTCTCTCCCTCTCAACCCTGCATATCTGGCACCAAAAATGTCAACACAGTCAGTACACCTCACACACCACCCACACCTAAACAACACACAGTCACATATGCAGAGGTCCTAAACATAAACATCCCCAAACAAAGGAAACCTCTGAGGCAAAAACACATGTGAACTCCACAACCCTTCATAACACTTTCCATGCCCAGCCACACACCTGTGTCCCACAGCCACTAACACATCACCATAAATCAAACATATTAGTCATAGGAGACTCCATTGTGAGATGCACAGATGTGCATCTCATCAGGCTGTATATGGAGAAGGTCACGGTTACTTGTCTGTCAGGTGCCAGAATCTGCCATATCACATACACACTGCTGTTTCTCAACAACAGGCACTGTTATTAGTCTGTCATAATCCATGTTGGCATGCCTGACCTGAGACATACCTCCCTGGATTATATGACGTGAGACATGATTGAGCAAGCTCATTATGTGTCCCAGGCAGGTATGTCCCTAGCCTTAAGCAGCATTCTGCTGTCACCCAGAATGATGCCACAATACAATCAGGAAAGATTGACCTTAACATTTAGCTTGGTTTCTGGTGCCATTCCAGGGAGATCCAGTACCTGACAGCCTGGGATGATATCAACAGACCATGATTCTTTGCCAGAGCTCACCTCGATCTTTCTCACCTGGCCTTCAGGCTTCTGGTCATGGTTCTTGCCACATTTTAGTGCCTTTATTAAGAAAAGATTTGAAGTTAACACTACCATCGTGAAACTTTCAACATATCCCAAATTGAAGGCGCTAGGAGTCTAAACATGAATCTGCATGCATTGCGAGCAGTCTTAACCCTGGAAAATGCTGACATCTGTGCAGTGACAGACACAGTTCAAAGCTGCAGAGAGCACCCCAGCCTTACATGGTCACCCATCCTATCATACAGTCAAACTTCAAGGTGTGTGTAGTAAAGCCAAGGGACATGTGGTTTCACTACATATGAAAGACATACACACCTCCAGGCTGGTCAAACAGTAGGATGCACAAGAGACACTCCAGGTGCAGTTAACCATTGCCAAGACCCCTATTCAATTCATAGCTAGCTACCAGCCCCCATATTTGACCAGGAAGCCTATTCTGCCTTTATGAACCTGGGTGCTGTCACCAAATACCCTAGTGATGTGGACATCCACCAAAAGGGTCTCACACAGACACATGAGTGGTGCCAGACACATGGCCTCAGGCCACATACCACTAAATGCAGTGTCATCCTCTTTGGGGAGAGTGACATCTCCACAAATTATCACATTACTAACAAGGTCCTAACCATGCAATCAGCTGTGAGGGATTTGGACACACACGTTAATGGCACCATGACATATGACACCATATTGCTTCCTTTGTAAGGAAAGGTTTCTACATGGCCCACTTCATACATAAGGGTATCTCATCCAGGGACATGGGGGTCATAATATTCCTGTATTCTTCCCTAATAAGGTCCATTATTGAGTATGATGCCCCTTTCATCATGTACCTCACAAAGGACATGCAGCAGCTGGGAAGACCACAGTGGCTCCTTACCAGTGAATAACAGGGCCACAAACATCTACCATACACATATAGGCTAAAAGCCTTATCCCTCTACTTGGTTTCATACAGACTCCTCAGAGGTGATTTCTGTCTGGTACACAAGGTGATCACGGACTCCACCATGATGGGACTGCTGCACAACCGCAAGTCAAGCTCCACTTGAGTAACTCGCACACATGCCCTCAACCTGGTCTGTGACATCAACAGGAGTTGTTGGCTGGTCACATGTGTGTCCTACACACTCAACCAGATGTGGAATATACACCCTGACCAAATCAGACAGAGTACCTATTTACCCATTTTAAGCAAAACCTGGATAACTGGATGGCAAACAGATACCACCTGTGTCCCTGTTGGACTAGGGCATTGGGTGCAGACTTGCATAAACATGGCCTGTTATGAGGGCCTCAGGGCCAATAGTCTAGTAACCTCCTATAATCCTAGGTATACCAGTTATAGCCCTGTGTGCTGTGATGGACTGTGTTATGTCTCTGCACCTCTCACCGCCATCTACTGTGGTGTGTCCCTTATGGGAGATGTCCCAGTAGCATGTTATACAGCCACCATCCAACAAATAGATGAGTGGTACTACAACAGTCCAGCAACATGTGTTTGATTCACTGACAGACAGCATTGCAAATGCGCTGTAGGGTATCCTCCCTGTAAGTGTCTGAAATCTGCAGTACATAGATGTTTGCAGAATATGTTTTCATGTGCCTGATATATGTGGACCCTCTGCCAGACAAATGTGGATGTTTGGCAAACAGTTGGACAATAAGTAATGGTTGTTCCCAGACTGCCAGGAATCTGACTGTCACATGCCAGCTGCCTGAGAAAACAGTTATGATACATTAATATCTGGTACTGTATTCATTCCCCTTACATTGTATGCTCAATATGTATACTCTGATGCTGAGGCTGGGCCTCTGTCCCCCACTTCTACTGGCTATAACCTGCTGTGCTGCTGTAGGGGGTCAACAGATATGCTAGGCATAGCGCTGAAGCAATGAGATACGGGAATGGAGCACACATTGACCTAGCCAGATTAAATCAGTAAGAGTCAGGGACACCTGGACAGTGTTTGAGGTATGTCTGTGTAACATTCACAGACTGAGAGGAGCTGACTGACAGCGCATCATGTGGTATGCCAGCTGTATCTTCCAATACATACTGTCACTACTGTCTAAAACACAATCCAGTAGCCTTCGTACATGAGGCAACCATTGTTGGAGGGGCTCAGAGGGCCAGATTTGTGATCTATGTTACAGCAGACAGAGCCAACAGGGAAGCCTGTAGGTACTGGAGAGCTGACTAACAGCAACATGTCATTTAAAGATATGTACTACAGACCTACTCTTGTAATCCATATTTCCCATAACTGCATCCCATTACATGGAGACTTCTATTACATACCTGGTATAATGCTGTTCTCCTTTATGTGCAGAAACCTTGTGGTATAATGCTTATGTTCTTGCAGTCTGTCTTCGTGAAGAAAGTCACAGACCTGTTTACCATAGGCAGCAGCTTGCCTTTTGTAGGTAATGCTTATGAACAGGTGATTGCCTGTGCATCAATTTGTGGCTTACACTTGCTAATTGCATCCATAACAGCTGGGTTGCATTTTCATTATCCAATGACATGGCACCTCAGTACTATATTTCAGGCCTTCATGTAGACCTTGGCCTTTTTCCTGGCCTGTGAGATTTACATTATCAAGGTGTGGGGGCTATAGCATCACAGAGGGTAGGTAAAAACACTGTCCATTGTCTGGATTTAAGTGGCATGTCCACAGTTTGGCATGCTATGTTTGTCCATTGTGAACAGACTTTCTGATTATGTGGCAGTTTACTGTTTAAAAATGTGGGTTGAGATCAATAAGGGGACAGACAGATGTAAGTGCCATATGTCATTTGCATCAGAATATGCATGCTGCTGCAGTAGCTGCTGGTCTGTCAGCTGTGTGTTTGTAGGGGAAGACTGTGACACATCTTCCTCTCACTTGAGCATCCCCCCCATCCCTTTACATATGGGTATTGTGTAGATCTCCTGTTCTAGATGGTTTGGGAGGTATGGTAGGTCTGTAGCAGGTAGCTGGACATACTGCCGCATAAGTTGCAGGCTGCAGCTTCTGCATTCTGAACAGGAGTGATACTGGGGATTGTGAAAACATTGGGGGACAGCGATCTGTATGCGTCAGTGAGGGGGCAGTGTCAGGTCTGTTGCCACAGCATAGCCAGGGTGAGGGTACAAATAACATTGCAGGTGAGGCATGTCCTTCAGGTGCATATGTCATGTTATAGTGCCACCCAGAGAGTTATAGGTGACATTTAGGATGCCTATACATATTTGTGAATTGTGTCCCAAAGTACAGGCCTCTGATGTGCTAATATGGGTGGCAGTGACTGCAGTAGCAGCAACCAGATCTGCTTAAAGGTGCAGGGCTCAGTCATTTATTTGTTGTTTTGACGAGCATGAACTTGGCATGCAACAGACTGGAATGGAAGCGAGGACTATGGGTGGCAAAATGTAAAGCATGCCATGAATGTAACTGATTGAGCTAGAGTCAATACTATAGTAGGTGTATTTGCAAGACAGATGTGCATGTATACACAGGACTGGGATGAACATGTGTGTTCAGATGAGTATGACATGTGACAATGAACTGTCTGTCATGATTTTCTAATCTGAATCTGTACTGACTTGCCAGTACTTCAGCACACAGAATAGGTTTTGTGACAACAATGCCAAAAGTAGGTGGTACATCTGTGGACATTCTGCAACAATCTGTGCATTTGTCAGCTCTTCCTGATATCCTAGGCCTCACATACATCCATCAACATTTATTTGGCTGTGTACTGGTTTAGTGTTTGCATCACAGTCCCAAGTATGCTGTCATTTTTCCCATTATATGTACAAACAGTGTATCACTGGCACTTAGGATATGTGTATGGAGACATCTGTTATCCTTCCAAGCTGAGTGGCATAGTGGGCTAATGCACTATGCTGTACTAGACAGCTTCCTGGTTTTGAGAATTGGCAGGGGTTACTGTTTTGCTGATGTGCACCACTGATACTCAGGATATGTTTAAGGAAACACCTGCTGCTTTTCAAAGCTGAGTGTACTAGTGGGATAATGCACAATACCCTAATTGGCAGGGCCGTCGGTTCAAGACTTGGCAGTGGTGATCATTTTGCTGATGTGCAGAACAATGTCAGAAATTCAGAAAGTGATTAAAGCAGTTTTAAGCAGCTTTAAGTGAGTTTTCACGATGCAATGCACTGCAGTATGATGCTTAGCTCTGCTTAAACCTGTGCTATTTCCAAAAAAAAGAAAATAAAAAGGGGTGATAAGAAAGTGGTGAAATGGGGGCATACAGGGGGAAAACAATGTGAAAGGCAGGTAGGGATGTGCAGGATGGGTGTAGGAAAGGACCATAGCTCTTCATTTCTTGTACAGCAATAGCTGTGCAGGTTGTGGGCAGTTTGGAATTTGGAACCACACATTCCAGAGAGAAGGGTGTGGGTGACATAACTGTTGATTAATTGCTGTAATGATTGTGGGCAGTGTACATGGTGGCAAAATGGAGTGCTATGTATGGTGTGATTTTTTTGTGGTACAGATGCCCATTTTTATTTTTTTAAGGAAAGACTGGAATGTTGTGGAATGGATATAGGTATGCTTGGGGAGGTAAGTTAGGTAGCCGAGGTAACATTTGCAAACAGACAAGGCAGACAAGATAGTAAACAGAGACAGTGTATGACACATGAGGGAGGGTAAACACCTTGAACGGGGAGGGTGTTGTGGAATTAGAGAGCCATGTGGCCCCAGACAGCAGCAGTGGGACTGAGCTCCCCACCTATGGGCAGTCACCACTGCTCTTTAACTGCCCCAAAGATGGTTGTGCTGGGAGCTGGTTGCCAGGGCCAGCCTGCCCCTCCAGGCTAGCCAGTCTGCCCTCAATCTGGTGCAGTCGATCGTTAAACCCTTGATGAACTATCCTGCACACCATGCCTGGAAGCTGTTGCTGGGTGACTACTTCCTCTCCATGCCCACTCCCGGGTTGGGGGATAGACCCTGTCTCCTGAGGGGTACCACACAGAGTTGGTGCAGGACCAGCAGAGGGGGCAGCTCCAGGTTGGGTCCCAGACATACTTGGACCCGGTGCCATGGCCAGTTGAGGTAGGGTAGGTGGATCCACGGGAACCAGCCTACCCAGTCAAGCTATGGTGTTGAGGTTTTTTCAAAGTATATAGGTTAGTAATGAACAGAAAACTTAAACATTAGTTATAACAGCATGTCAGATTGTTACAATTAAACCAGTAACATAAAATTGCATAGCATATGGAACACAACAATAAGTGGTATAACAGTGAGTATTCTAACAGCATGCCAGTAACAGTTATGTCAAAAGGCCAACAACATAGGTAATTCAACAAGATATGTTAGTATGTAACCGTTGTAATATATAACAATAATAAAACACAAGGCCCACCATAACATTTTGAGAATAACATATGTTAAAAGCATGCCATACCCAATGTATAACAATAATAAATTATGATAAAGATAAGGGTTGGGGGGAGAGAGAGCCATTCCATTACTACCAGTATAGGCTATATTGTTTGCAAATGTAGTCTAATATACTTTACAGGTCTGCCTTTATTTTATGTACAAAAGTTCCCTATAGCCTCTGTAGCACCTACATACCTCTCAAGCTATTCGCATGGGACAGTATGGGCCAATCATAACACCTACAGGTACACAACTACAGGGGACTATTACATGTCAGGGGAACATATATGAGTAGCAAGGTATAGTGTGGACTAATGTAGTGTGACTGTGCTATTGACATAAATCAAGTGTATGTTAAATTTGTGTCCAAGGGATTTGGTAACAGTGATCACAGTCCGTGGCAGTGTGAGACTTGAGAGACATGTATTGTGCACAGTACAGACATGTTATGCTTATCATGCTGTCCTTGGCAGGCATGGGGTTAGTTTATCAGCAGACATTCACAGACACACCAGGCATACAGCTGTACCAAGATTAAACAGTTTTATTTTTTTTATTAACCTGTATTAATATTGTACTTCTTGACTTTTTATATACCGACATCTTATCACCTTGCTGAGCAATGCTGTTAACACTCTGGTACATCTGAACACACAAATTAGTAACCCATTTGAACAACTACTACAGACATTTATTTACCTGTAATTCCTGTGGGGAGAACATCTGTTAAAATACATAACTGTTTCTATAAATATTTAGTAGTACTTGTCCATTAGTTCAAACCCCGGTCTGTGTGTAAGAAAATTCCCACTGTTTATCAAACTGAGCTACTGAGCCCCTGCTGAATATTGATTGATATGTGCCTAGAGCTCACCTGCTAGCAAACTGTGACTGGGTAATAGAGGTAAAGTATTACACAAGACTGCAGTGACACTTGAGCACATATGCATGAGCTTCATGCATTACAGAGATAATAGGTGAACTGTGCATTAATACATGAAAAGCAGGTGTAGACAATTAACCCTAGTGGGTGAACTATGTGTGATGTGTGCAGACCATATTGGAGTGCTGGGTTTGTTACCTGACCCATATACAGTTGCAGATGGTATATTTGCAGTCTATAGCTATTACAGTTTCATACTTGCCTGCAGAAACGTAACTAAGATCTGGAATGAATATAGTTGAAATGCAATGGCTAATACAAGACAATAATGAGATACACATTATATTACCTGGGCCCTTCCTATTCTAGGTTCAAATCTTAGTGCAGAACAAATATCATAATGCGTTACATCTTGTAGTACAGCTCCCCATCTACAGTTTAGCAAAAAAAGAAGTTATGTACTCACCATAACATCCCATGTCTGTTGTCCATAATCTCACCTTCATTCTTGATGGTTGGATTCGGAACTGAGCATTGGTTCTGACTTGGCCTAATGCTAAGCTCGAGAGCTTTCACTGGCTAGAGGCTACATCCTCTCCCATAATACCTGGCGCTAGTTCCCCAGATCTTGTTGGCAAACATTAATCACTAGAGCAATGCAACCAGAAAAGGAAGAAAAAAGGGGTAACATTTAAAAAATCCTTAGTCCATGTCTCATGAGACAAGAAGAGAATCAGAGAACTTTATGACCAATTCCAGAAATTCCTCTCAATCCTCCAGGTAGGGGAGGAGGGTGGGATGCAAGAATGAAGGCGAGATTATGGACAACAAACATGTAACGTTATGGTGAGTACATAAATTCTTTATGTTATCATGTCCTATCTCGCCTTCATTCTTGATGGTTCGGACAGCATCCCCAGCACCTTTTTTCTTGGGTGGCTCAAGGGAATAAACTCTTCAGAACAGTGGGACCAAAGGAAGCCCTGCTCACATCTACTTTGTAATGAGTAATAAAGGTATGAGGATTGACCCATGTGGCTGCCCCGCAAATTGAGTCCAAGGGTAGTCTGGCTTGGAAAGCGGTGGAAGTTGACATAACTCTAGTTGAATGGCCTCAAATTTTACCTGCCAGCTGCTTATGCGGACAGCTATATGCATAAGTAGATTTTCTAAACTCTTTTGTCCTATGTAAATAGAAACATAACTGCCTATGGACATCCAATTGGTGAAGCTTGTATTCTGCCTTATTGCCATAGTTGGGAAAAAAATACAGGTAGATCAATGGATTGATTCAAGTTGGACTCAGAACATACTTTGGGCAGAAAAGTAGGATTTGTTCTAAGGGAGACTCCGTCTTTGTGGAAAACTAAATAGGGGGAACGAATGGACAGGAGTTGCAGTTTTGAAACCCTCCTAGCTGAAGTAATGGCTGTCAAAAAGATTGCCTTCCATGTAAGGAACTTTAATGGGCAAGAGGAGGTTGGCTCAAATGGAGGGAGAATTAGAGTGGTCAGCACCAAATTTAGATCCCAGGAAGGTGGTGGTTCTCTTACTCGAGGTCTTAATAGGAAAGTACCCCACAGAAAGGCTTTGCATAATCTGTGAGACATTACTTTTGATCCCATATCTCCTACATGGTAATTAGATATGGCAGCTAATTGTACTCGTATAGCAGCTGCCATTGCACCTTGATTGAAAATCTTTGCTAAAAAAACTAGAATTGAGGTCACTGGGGCAGTGAAGGAGTCTGTGTGATACTTGGAAGCCCAACAAGAAAACCTTTTTTCATTTACTAGCATACAGATTTCTAGTTGCAGTTTTATGAGAAGAAACCATAATGTGTCGCATTGCCAGGTAGATATTCGGAAGCCTGGCTAAGATGGGAATTGGAGCAACCAAGCTGTCAACTTCAGGGTTTGGATGGAGGGATGGAGCGTTCCCGACTGATGGGTCAGAAGATATGGCACTGGATCCAGAATCCAAAGCTCCTCCTGGAGATGGAGTCATAGGAAGGGGAACCAGATTTGACGAGACTAGTATGGAGCAATGAGAATTAGTTTGTGACTCAACAATTTGGCTTTCTGTAGAAGTTTGGGTATTAATAGAAATGGGGGAAAGGCATAAAGAAGTCCTGGAGGCCAATCATGAACAAGTGTATCCCTTGGTCACGCCCCCGGAGGGGGGATTAGGGCAAGGTAGCTGCTGCATTTGGAGTTTATGGATGTGGCAAAGAGGTCACAGCAAGGCTGGCCCCACTTGCATAAAATTTGGTTCACAATTTCCTGTTTCAGAGACCACTTGTGAGGCATAAGAATTGCACGGCTTAATTTGTCCGTTATCATGTTGGATTTCCCTACAATGTGCATTGCAGTTATAAAACATTGAGAAGAAATTGCCCATTGCCATACTCTTTAAGCCTCTTGACACAGAGGGTAGGATTTGATTCCGCCTTGTTTGCTGATGTACTACACCACGGACATATTGTCTGTCTGTATTGCAATCGTACCTGTAGGAAGAGAGCTCTGGAATGCTTGCAACACCAGAAACACCACCTCTCATCTCCAGTACATTGATGTGCCAAGTCTCTTGGACAGTCTGTGCCCCCCACCCAATCCGAGAATTTGACCAAGGGATACACTTGTTCACGATTGGCCTCCGCGACTTTTTTATGCCTTTCCCCCATTTCTATTAATACCCAAACTTCTACAGAAAGCCAAATTGTTGAGTCACAAACTATGTCCACAACCTCAAAGGCAATACACAATTGTGTACAGAGCTCATTGTAAATGGAACCACCTATACTGAGCCAGAAGACATAGCAAACCTCCTAGCTGATAAATTTAGCTCCAACTTTATGCCACTCTCCCCCTCAACCTTCCCTCAGGAAATATCCTCAAATATAACTACCCCTACTATCACTAGGGAACAGGTCTTTAGTGCTCTCTCTAAGACCAAGAACACTGCATCAATGGGCCCAGACAGTATCACAGGATGCCTTCTAAATAGCATGAAACATGATCTATCAGGGCCTCTGGAATTACTATTTAACTGTAGCATCCAAATAGGCTTTGCACCTCATGAATAGAGAAAGGTAAGTCATCCCTCTGCACAAAGGTGGGCCATCTACACACCCTGGAAACTACAGACCCATAAGTCTAACTAGTCTTATATGTAAAGTCATGGAAAGAATTATCATGGAGATGATCAATAGAGATATAGTGAACCTCCAGACACTGGACCCAACCCAGTTTGTTTTTGTCAAGGGCAGATCATGCCTACTCAACCTGGTTGACTTCTTTGAGAAGGTCACCAAAGCAATGGAGTAGGGGAAAATTGTTCACACTGCCTACCTTGACCTGTTCAAGGCATTTGACCCAATACCCAACTCAGATATTGTTGACAAACTCAAGAGGATAGGTACAAACCTGTATGTCACCCGATGGATAGCAAACTGGCTGCCAGCAGACATCTCAACTGTATGGATTTTCTCAGTACTTACTGATTTTGATGTGAAAATATTGGGGTGCCATGAATTCTGCACTGGCCCTTCAGTTTCAATTTCACGCCCTTTTTTTTTGCTGACATCTTCACGTGCTGGGCATGTGCAATGAAGTCAGCGGAGTGGGACTGTCAGCCTGTCAGAATACAGCTGGGCTTGAGACAGTGTGCACTAATGTGCATCTAAGTTTATTTTCCAAGTACACATGCAGGCAAGCCATTCCTGGTTCATTCGCACCACTGTAGTTAAGTGCAGAATGTCAGTGTATTACTACTTATGTAGCCCAGCCAGAGGCCAGAGCTCCAGCAAGCCTGCAGCAGTCAGTCACTCAGTCATTGGGTGGGAGGACAGTGAGTTGACTCATCATAGACATAGTTGTACCGGTCCGGTGTCAAAGCTGAAAAAATATATCAGCAGCAGCACTACCAGACTCAGTTCTTCCCCCAGCTCCTTCAGGTACAGTACAGTAAAGAAAGAAAAATAAAATAAATGCAATGCAATGTGGGCAGACGGGCGTTAGTTTTTTTTTTTTTAAGTTGACACACATCAGTAGAGCCTTCAGAATAGATACACATAATGTTCTGATGCATTGTTCAGTTGGAAAATGTCATTCTTATCATATATTTTACAGGATTGCATTTCTGCAATAACTCATCTTACTGTGATCAGAAGTTACAATGCATTCTTTCTCAGGATATCGAATGTAATATATTATCCCACTGTCGACACTGGTTTTCAGTGTTTAAAGAGTAAATAAACTAGTGCATTGTTTGGCTGCTTGCCTGTTTTATATACTGTTCATTATGCATTGCTGTTTTCACAGTGAAACTGAATAAACTGCCCTCTTCTCCCACAACTTTTTTCCTTTACATATCCTTAGTATTGTGAACTTTGGGAAGTTCAAGATGAAACAGATTTGATGTGCTTAAAGCACTTTGACCAAACAGTTGATTCTGTCCTGCTGCTGTGGTGTTAAGGACATCTTCTCACTCCCCACATCCTTCAGCATCTGATTCTCCTTTCTCTCTTTTGATACACACCCTCCTTGCAATCACTGCTTCATCTGACATAATCACTAGGGAAAAAGACTGGCATATATGTCTTCCAGCAGTACAGTCAGCCAGCTGATTCCTAAATTGAGGTGAATACGTATAAAAATGAAATTCTCATAATAACATTCAGTGTTTTAAAAAGACTCTTGCAAAGATGGCTAACTGATCTGTAGTTTTGGCATTTTTGATATACTATCCTTTATATGTTATTCTTTATGGACTTTACTTGAAAAAAGCTGTTGAAAAAATGATAATCGAATGAAAAGGAATTTTCTAAAGGTGTGCAAATGCACAAGTGAAAATGAAAGAGTCAGAGATATGAGTTGCGTTGTGAGTGAGCGATGTGTTACCAATGTATTTACAGCCATCTCATTTGTCTTGGTTCATCTATCTATATATATATATATATATATATATATATATATATATATATATATATATATATATATATATGTATGTATATATATATATATATATATATATATATATATATATAGTTTACACCTTCATAATGCTAATCTCAGTATGGTCAACCCCACTTCCTGGAAAACCGAAGTGCGAATGTCCCAAATGTCAATTACCACATATCCAAATGGCAAAATCTTCCCCTTTTGGACCCATGGTAGCACTGGTGTGGAGGTGTGGAGGTCTGGAAATATCAAAATTCATCATTTATTTGCTATTTTAAAAGATTCACTGTACTGGTTTCATGGAAATGGTTGACGATGTGGCCGGTCGATCATATGTGATCGGCGGCGACGATATGAAGGTAAACCTATATATATATATATATATATATATATATATGCTTGGACTGGAGGGATGGTGTAGAGTTTGACACTGGTCCTTTCAGGGGAAGAGTAGCTGGAGCTGAGGGTGGAGCAGTCTGAGGGGACAGGACACTCCTCATCACCTCAAAGGCACCACAATCCTGGCCCAAGAGAGCTTCCAGCTCTGAGGAGCCCAGAGATCTCCCCCACACTGAGGAGGATGGCTTTGAGGCAGATGTGGGAGCCAAACTCACCTGCGCCGAAGCCCCAAGAGGAAGAGTTAGATCTGACAAGAGTGTGATCCAACTCTCCTCTCTGAACCCAATAAGGGAGCGTCAGCCCCCAGACACTTCAAAAGAAGACAGCATCGAAGAGTTCTGAGCAGAAGTAGGGGCCAAGACACCAGATGTGGTCTTCGGACCTGACGGTTCCACTGCAAGGACCTATAGGCACTATGGTTCTGAGCTTGCCCAAGTTGGAGGGGGAACAGAAGACAAGGCAGGTATAGGTGATGGCTCCACTTCTATCTGGGCTGGACTTGAGAGAATTTTGGCTAAGGCCATTGTCTGAAGCAACTTCTTGACCACCCATTCCACATCATCATCCGAGAGACTCCTGAAAGATCAAGAGGAGAGTGTGTAGGATTTATGATTACCAGCCACCGATTGCACAAGGGATGACTGGGACACTAAGTAGACTGGTTCCAAAGTCGGGAACTGGCTCCTTTATTGGCTCCAAGTCAGTTCTGATAAGGCTGGTGGAACCGATGGAGTAGCTGTCTTCTCAGGCCTGACAACCTTCAGGTCTGAAGTTGCATGTTTTTCAGGCTTCTTGGTCAGCTCAGAGTCCAGAGCCGAAGAAGAAGATTTTTTAGTAGGCTTCTCAGATGAGGATTTAGGGGCATGATTCCCTTCCATAGTCACATCAAACAGTCCCTTGTGCCCCTTAGAATAAGCTTATTTTTATGTTCCTGCAGGACCCTGGAACTGAATCCATAACAGATAGAGCAGGAATCCTGCAGATGAACCCCACCTAAGCAATATAAGCAGCTAGTGTGGCTATCAATAAGTGACATCTTCTGTGTGCACAAGTCACACTTTTTAAAGTCAGATTGCTTGGCTTCCTTACCAGTATCCTTAGACATACTTCACTAACTAGACAGCAAAGGAGGTAAGTATATGATGACAGTACACCTATCAACCAGAACACAGACAGAAGGAAAAAAACACAATTATCACAGCAAGAGTTTTTTTTTTTTTTTTTTTTTTTACAGGGGGAACAAACCAAGAATAAACGCTAGAGGAGAGGTCTCTAAGTTAAACGACGATCTTCTCTAGCCTGAGGAGATGTCTCTAACTGAAATGAGGAAACCACAGAAAGGAAGTAGAAAAGGGGAGGAAAGCCCTCTAACTGCAAGGGGATAAAAACGGGGACAAAAGAAGACTCCTCTAAGTCAAACAGATTCGTTCAGGACAACTAAAAGTTAAATGGCATAGGGAGTCAAAAAGGCCCCTTGTGGAGAAAAATGACAGCCTACAATAAACAAAAGCTGGGCAACTGTAGCTTACATGATACAAAAAAGAGGAACACTAGACTATCAAAGACAAACTGTTCTACCCTAAACTAGAGAATTAAATGTTATACAGTAAAAGGATAGCAAAAAATTCAGTCAAAGTAAATTAGTAAAGACAGTCTGAGCCAGCAAAAAAGCAATCCCAAACCAGAAAAGTGGCAAATGAGATCTGAGAAAATGTCAGGGATCATGGGATAGGGTGTAGCCTCAAGCCAGTGAAAGCTTTCGAGCTTTAGTATTAGGCCGAGTTGGAACCAATGCTCGGTTCCACACCCAACCGTCAATAATGAAGGTGAGATAGGACAACATAACATCACTTCTTTATTAACTAACCTTCAGTCACTTTGTTGTATTATTACCATTTTTACTTCACAGCATTTGTACTACTCGATTTCATGACCAACAGCCCAAAATACACAAATATTGCACAACACAGCTTTATTATGGGTGACATCATGCAGTGATTGGTATACATGTAACAGTCTTTATTAATGAACACTTTCTGTAATGCAGGTGTTGCAATACAGCTGTAATTCCACAATTAATGCAGTAGAAACTTTATTTCCTTAACAATGAATGCAGTTGAACTTTATTTCCTTGACATTATGAATGCAGTTGAACTTTATTTCCTTAACATTATTAATGCAGTAGAAATGTTTTTTTCCTTAACATTATCAGGTATCATACTTTTATCTTTATTGAAATGTACCTGGCATTACTCAGTTATATCATTCCAGGTCTATGAACACGTTCATTGCAGTGCACTCAAAACATACTGGCAGTTGCTAATGTACTCCTTCTTGTTTATATGACTATAGATTGCAAGATGCATCTGTTCTCGCCACACTATCAGTGCAGCCTGACCAGGCACCCGGCATTGGCCTCCAGGTTCCGAGCTCTCTCCTCTGCAGCTGTGAGGAGAACTGTGTGTACCTGTCTATCATACATGCAGATTTCTTTTGGTAAAACCATAAGCAATACTTCATACAATCCCAGGGAACCTTTGTCACCACCAGCATCTTGGATCCAAGTGGCCAAGAGATCCCCCGTCCTACACTTCAGGTCCTCAAAATGGTGATGCACCTGCTCTCCTGTGGGGGGAAACCAGTTACACTGGTGATGTTGCGTGCCAGCCTGTGCCAAGCCTCTGGGATTTAAAATCTGGACCCCCGGTGGTGTACTTCTGCCCAGCAGTGTCAACTAGATGAAGTCATGGTTTCTTTACTGTGAGTCCAAATCCATGACCTTGACCTGTGAATGCGCCACTGCTGCACCTGGAAGCATGCACCCTTTCCAACTCCTGCCATAGTCTCTGCTAATATCAAACTCCAACAGATTCTGGCTGTATTTCTGCCTGTTGCATTTAAATAAGGATTTTTCCCACCCTTTGCCACCATTTGGTCATTTTTAAAAATGTGGCGCTTCGCTTAGTACTGTGCAAACTTGCTGAGCTCAGATGAGCGGTGCTTAAACTGGCAATGCTAAACAATGCTTAGTGATGTGCAAATCTGCTTAGTTGAGCTGACCAATGCTTAAACAGCCATTGGTTAGCACTGCTTCACACCACTTAGCAAAGTGCAAACCGGTTAAGCACTGCTAAAACATTCCTTGTTTAAACAGTGCTTGGCTAGGCTTAGCTATTCTTAACAGATCTTAGCTGTGCTCAGCACTGCAGGATTTCATTATACATTTCATATTGTTAATTGCAACATAAATATTTCACAAAATGTCTGTGCATATATACAGTATTCCATCCGGGGTTATACCGCTGGGCACTCACAATTCAAAGCAGACATATATAGGAATCCATATACTGGAGGCACTCTACATGTAATCTCCTAAACCACAAAGACCTCCTTAGACAAAGTACCACATAAGAAATATCCTGTGCAGCCCCAAGCACACACTCTTCTAAACAACAACCACATCAACACATAGAGCTAGTGTCTCATGGAGCCTCCTGCTCCTCTAAATCCATAAGGCAAGTCACTACATAATCCAACATTCTAGTCACTGAGCACCCCATTGTGAGACAAGCACTGATGTCCCTCTCACTCAGGCTGGAGTAAGTGAGAAAGTTATGGTCAGTTGCTTATCGGGGGCTAGGATATGCCACATATACACATGCACTCAGGTCATTGGACCACAGTTACCAATATGACTCAGTCGCAGTCCATGTGGATTGAATGACCTGAGACATAGTACCCCTCCCTAGACTATATGCAAAGAGAACTATCATAGAGGCCTCTCGAATAAAATGTGTCCTTGTGGCTGTTATGAGTTTCCTAGCATTGAGGCATAACTTTACCTTCATCAAAATTGATGCCACAATACAAACAAAAGCTGATTGACTTAATAATTGACTTAGTTTTTCTGGTGTCATTCTTAGATGTGGGATGCAATATTTGTCAGCATGGAAGGAGAGATGGTCAATGCAGACCATGCTGCTTTGTCAAGGATGGACTGCACCTCTCCCTCTAGGGCTTTCAAATATGAAGCTAAAACATTGTCTTCCCCCATAGTGCCTTTTAGGCAATGCCAAACTAAAAGTACCTCTTTGGACATAGCAAATCAAAACCAAGAAAACTCTAAAGTTATTACTGCTCAATGCTAGGAGCCTAAACAAAAAAAAAAAAAAAAAAAACTCCACCTCCCTTAGAAATTCTCTTCCCTAGAGAAGTTGGGCTGATGTCTGTGTGGAACCCCGGGAGACATGGTTAAAGCCACAGAGAGCACTCCAATACAGGCCAAGGTTATGATGCCTTCCACACATTACTAGGACCAGCTACTCACAGGGAGGGACTCCAAAGGTGGAGGTGTCTCTATATACATCAAAAAATAAATATACTCTAAGGCTGGTCACGAACGTTTGTGCAATGCAATTGAGAGCTGCTCCATGTTTTAAATCACTGTATAGGTAAAATCCAATACCACTTCCTTGCAAGCTATGAGCCCCCCACAATGACCCGTGAAAACCTTCACTACCATTTTATTTAAAACTTATTAGAAACACTAACCATACAACCTGGGTACAACACCATATTCAATGGGTAACTTTAACTAACCCTTCACTATTAACTGGGAATCCCTATATGACATCAAATGTATAATGTATGTAGAAATTCCTAGATTTTGTAAACACAAACACCCTGGACCAGATAGTCAATACACCTACCAGGGGTGCAATCATACTGGATCCTGGTCCCTCACTAATATGGGAGAGTGCTGCACACCACCTACTTGCAATGCCTCTCTGGAGGTGCTTGCAGACCACACAAAATGGTCTTGTTTGAAGTGGAAAAAATAAACTCCTGGACCCCCAGCTAAACTGGGAATATTCAGGAACTATTCTAAGTCTAACCCTCCTTGCTATTAAGTAGAATCTGGCAAAAATTTCAAGCTTCCATAAACCCTGAGAACAACTTCTGTCTATGCAGAACTGTTCACAAACCCTGCACACATGCTAATAGCTGCATAGAGGCAGCTAAAATTCCACCAGGAAGAAGTATACAGAAGAACCTATAAAACAAGCCACCCCAGGAATCACAAAATCAATCAGATGGGCAACAGGAGGAAGAAACCATGGCGAAAATTTGGAGGTGCAGCACCTATGGCAGGATAAAAGCACTCTCATCAGACTAAACAACCAACCCAGAGGACAAATAAAGTATACCAAAGCCAAATTTATAGGGCAAGTTTGGCCTCCCTCAGTGCCAAGGACAATCACAAAGCATTCTCCTTAGCTATGTCCACAAACCTCAAAGGCAATATACACAATTGTAGTACAGAGCTCATTGTAAAATGGAACTACAATTCCATATACGATGCCAGAAGATATAGCAAACCTCCTAGCTGATAAATTTAGCTCCAACTTTATGCCACACTCTCCCCCTCAAACCTTCCCTCAGGAAATATCCTCAAATATAACTACCCCCTACTATCACTAGGGAACAGGTCCTTAGTGCTCTCTCTAAGACCAAGAACACTGTAATCAATGGGCCCAGACAGTATCACAGGATGCCTTCTAAATAGCAATGATACGAACATGATCTATCAGGGCCTCTGGAATTACTTTTTATTTTAACTGTAGCATCCCTAAATAGGGCTTTTGCACCCCATGGAATAGAGAAAAGGTAATGAAGTCATCCCTCTGCACAAAGGTGGGCCATCTACACACCTTGGATACGTACAGACCCATAAGTCTAACTAGTCTTATATGTAAAGTCATGGCAAAAGTAATTATCATGGAGATGGATCACTAGAGATATAGTGAACTCTCCAGACACTGGACCCAACCCAGTTTGCTTTTGTCAAGGGCAGATCATGCCTACTCAACCTGGTTGGACTTCTTTGGTGGAAGGTCACCAAAGCAATGGAGTAGGGGAAAATTGTTCACACTGCCTACCTTGATCTGTTCAAGCTGCATTTCAACCCAATACCCAACTCAGATATTGTTGACAAACTCAAGTGAGGATAGGTACAAACCTGTATGTCACCCGATGGATAGCAAAACTGGCTGCCAGCGTGACATCTCAACTGTATGGATTTTCTCTCAGTACTTAAACTGATTTTGATGCGGAAAATATTGGGGTGCCATGAATTTCTGAAACTAAGCCCCTTCCAGTTTCGGGACTTCACGCCTTTTTTGTTGACATCTCTACATGCTGGTCAGCATGTGCAGCCTTGAAGTCAGCAGCAGTGAGCTTTTGACTGTCAGCCTGTCAGAAATACAGCTGGGCTTGGAGACAGTGTGTACCTAATGTGTGCATCTAAGTTTATTTTCCAAGTACACATGCAGGCAAGTGTTATTCCTGGTTCATTCAAGCACCACTGTAGTTAAGTGCAGAATGTCAGTGTATTACTATTTATGTGTAGCCTGAAGCCAGAGGCCAGAGCCCAGGCAGCCTGTGCAGTCAAGTAGCCGTCACCTAGTCATTGGGTGGGAGGACAGGAGTTGACTCCATCAGACATACGGTTGCACCGGTCCTCTGTGTCAAAGATGAAAAAACAGCATATCAGCAGCAGCACCTACCAGACACAAGTCTCTTCCCCCAGCTCCCTTCTAGGTACAGTACAGTAAAGAAAGAAAAATAAAATAAATGCAATGCAATGTGGGCAGATCTACGCTAGTTTTTATTTTTTAAGTTGACAATAATAATCAGTAGAGCCTTCAGAATAGATACACATAATGTTCTGATGCATTGCTCAGTTGGAAACGCCATTATTCCTTATCATATATTTTACAGGATTGCATTTCTGCAATAACTCATCTTACCGTGACTAGAAGTTACAATGCATCTTTCTCAGGATATCTAATGTAATACATTATCCCAATTGCCTAATAACTGGTTTTCAGTGTTTAAAGGAGTAAATAAACTAGTGCATTAAAAGGATACATTGTTTGGCCGTTTGGCTCTGCCTTTATATACTGTTCATTATGTATCATGTTTCTACTAAAAGTGAAACTGAATAAAACTGCCCTCTCTCCTGCACAACTTTTCCCCTTACATATCCCATTGTGAACTTTGCAAGTTCAAGATGAAATACATTTGATGTGCTTAATGCACTTTGACCAAACAGTTGATTCTGGCCTGCTGCTGTGGTGTGTTATGGACATCTCTCAGTCCCCACATCCTTCAGCATCTGATTCTCCTTTCTCTCTTTGATACACACCCTCCCTTGCAATCACTAAGTTTCATCTGGATACAATCACTAGAAAAGAGACTGGCATATATGTCTTCCAGCAGTACAGTCAGCCAGTTGATTCCTAAATTGAGGTGGACTACCTATAAAATGAAATTCTCATAATAACATTCAGTGTTTTAAAAGACTCTTTGTAAATATGGCTAACTGATCTGTAGTTTTGCATTTTTGATATACTATCCTTTATATGTTATTCTTTATGGACTTTACTTGAAAAAGCTGTTGAAAAATGATAATCGAATGAAAAGGAATTTTCTAAAGGTGTGCAAATGCACAAGTGAAAATGAAAGAGTCAGAGATATGAGTTGTTTGGCTGAGCGATGTGTTACCAATGTATTTACAGCCATCTCATTTGTCTTGGTTCATCTATATCTATATATATATATATATATATATATATATATATATATATATATATATTATGATATATATGATATATATATATCATATATATATAGTTTACCTTCATAATGCCAATCTCAGTATGGTCAACCCCACTTCCTGGAAAACCGAAGTGTGAATGTCCCAAATGTCAATTACCACATATCCAAATGGCAAAATCTACTTTTGACCCATGGTAGCACTGGTGTGGAGGTGTGGAGTGTCTGGAAATATCAAAATTCATCATTTATTTGCTATTTTAAAAGATTCACTGTACTGGTTTCATGGAAATGGTTTGACGATAGGGTCGATCATATGTGATCATGATATGAAGGTAAACCTATATATATATATATATATATATATATATATATATATATATATATATATATATATATACACACACAGTCACTCACAATATATATATATACACACACACATACATATATATATATTGTTGTGTTACCCATCGTGATACAATTATTAACAAAATATAGTTATAAAATCAAATATAATTTTTAATTGTATGATCATAATATGTCTCATCATGGCTGAAAATGTCAGATAGTTGTTGGTAAAGAAGGAATACTGTTTAAACTGCACTGTTTAAATAGCTTAACTGTTGAAAGTATGTATATGGTGAAATGACTGGAATGTAGAGGTTAATAGTGTATTACAGAAATGAAGTAAAATCACCAGTTAAAATAATATAAAAATAATACCTTGACGTGCTCACTCGTCTCAGCTACAGTTATAAAGTTAATGAAGAAACTGTTTTGATCTGCAACCCCCTCCTGTGTTTATGTTCAAATCAACAATTTTCCTCTAAAAGATACCAGTTTTAGGAGGGATTAAGAGGGACAGAGCTAAAATGTAAGTCAGAATCAAGGACAGTTGAGAGTCATGTTCGCGTGTGGTTAAATGTGAGATTTATGACCGGTCAGTTTACTTAGCCAAAGGCACTTGTTTATTCCTGTTAGCTTTGTTGGAGTTAAGAAACTGGAAAGGTGAAAATGATGTGAATAAAAGTACCCCTGTCTCCCCACAAGCTGCAGCCCCTACGTACAGCTAACCTGTCTGAAATTGTACGATTAGAGATTTAATAAAAAAACATGCTCAGAGTGAGAGAATATCAATTATCAATATGAAACATCAGAGGAAAGTCTTTTAAATAAATTAAAAGTGAAAAGTGCAAGATAAAGTAATCTACAGCTGGAAATAAATGACAAAGTCTTTAAGCATGAGAGAAAGGCATAACAAAATTTGTTCTTCTGTTTATCTTTTGTTTCATAATCATATTTTGATTGTCTTTTCTTCAGTTTGAGTTTAAAAGTTAGTATCCCACAATCCCATAGGAGTGGGTGGGATTACATAATTATGTATGCAAATTCTATGTTAATCAGCATACAGATTTGTACCTGTTTTTCATGGGCCTTTGTCCAGATTTTTGATGTTTCCAGGCTGAGAGGAATGGCTGACAGACAGGACCCAGGAAGTTAGAATTGGGGAGTCCACCTCTACAAAAAGCTCAGTCAAAAGTGGAGGTCTTAAGGGATCAGTCCTTAGACCTCTCCTTTTTGGCATTTGCTTCTCAGAAGTCAAGGCCAATGTCAGTGGTCTCTGGATGACTAAATTTGCATATGATTGCAAATTAGGAGCCGTCATTGAATCTCGCACTGACACAAATGTTCTCCAGGAGGGGCTGACATAGACAAACAACTGGTGTCAGAGCCATAGACTAAAACTAAATGCCAAAAAATGCATAATAGTATCCTTTGGGAAGTCATCCATCCCTGGTAACTATCATATTAACAGCACACCTCATAGATTTGACCCAGTTGTCAGGGACTTAGTGAGACACATAGATAGTAATCTAGCATTTGATCATTACGTGTCTACAGTGGTGAGGAAATCATTCTATGTTGCATAACTTATAAACAAAGGTATGGCATCCAAGTCCAAGGAAATCATGGTTCCACTGTATTCAGCATTCATCAGACCTATCATTGAGTACAGTGTCTCCTTTGTTATGTACCTTACCAGGCATATCCAACAACTGGAATGTCCACAGAGGTTCCTCACTAAAAGAATGCAGGATGTAAGTAATATGTCCTATGCAGACTGTCTCAAGCCCCTATCAATATATCTGTCTCCTACAGGCTTTTGAGGGGAGATCTATGCCTGGCATACAGGGCATTGTCAGACTCCACTCTGCTGGACCTCCTGCATATCCACAAAACAAACAGTACCAGAATTCTAAAGACTTAAACCTTGCCTGTGATATAAATAGGACCTTCTAGAGAGATAGGTATGTATCACAGAGACTACCCCATCTATGGAACAGGCTCTTCATCCATGTGAAGCAGAGTTACTCCCTATCCCAATTCAAGTGCAACTTGGACAATTGGATGGGAAACCGGAAATTCATCCCTGGTTTGGCACCTATGTCTCTAATGCAAACAGGAAACCTGTAAATGGTTAATCTCCTAGGCCCTTGCTTACACTTATCAAGGGTGTCAGAATTTGTCAGAGATTTGGGATGCATGGCTAGGCTTAAAAAGGCCCTTGTGGTCATTAGCCAAGTAAACACATATGAACTTAAACTTCATCTCTTACATGTATTTGCAACATACAACCTTAATGACCTGTCTGTGTATTCATACAAAATTTAATCAGGGCTTACTAGTCCATATCATAAATGTGTATTTGCACAATAATATTAATAACCTGTCTGTGTAATCACGCAATTATTTCATCGGGATTTAAAGTAAGTCATGGAATGTGTATTTACAAAGTAACTGGTCTGTGTATTTGAACGCTGCACTTACTGCGCATGAGGCTGTCACGCTAACCATTTGGCTACATAGTCTTGTGAATTGCTGTTATACTTTATATATATATATATATATATATATATATATATATATATATATATATATATATCCACTACGTTTAAGCACCGCTGGGCATCGTGGTGCCCTGCACAAACCCTTTCAGCTAAGCCTAAACTTGACAATTCCATTTATAATTGAATCCATCCGGTTTCTTTTTTTAGATGCCTGGCATGTGTCCATTGCTAAGCACTATGCCACACAAACACACACAAAAAAATCTATTTAAGTTTTATTTTCAGTGCCATACACTGACTATTCGGCACTTTGGCAGTGCTGGGGGTGTGTTACACATCTTTGGACACTGTAACACACCCACGAGTCTGTAATCCTGTTACATGCCTAAACCTCAGCAGCATGCCTTCATTAATATGCAAGATGTCCTGCCGAGGGGGATCCGCAGACACGGTCATGGTACCTTCCATGTAGGACTTACACTATTCCTGCATCCAAAAAAAGTTTCACCAAATTTTTTAGACACCACATGGACTATGAGAAGTGGAATGGAGTCCACAACACTGGTAGACACCTGTCTTTTTCTCCCAAGTATTAGAAATTCAAAATGTGCAAATACATATTCACATGCTGGCATAATAGCAGACATATAGACCCACATATACTGAGGCACTTACATGTAATCTTCCTAAACCACAAAGACCTCTTAGACAAAGTACACATAAGAAATATCCTCAGCAGCCCCAAGCACACTCTTTCTAAACAACAACCACATCAACACATAGAGCTATGTCTCATGGAGCCTCTACCTCTAAATCCATAAGGCAAGTCACTACATAATCCAACATTCTAGTCACTGGAGACCCCATTGTGAGACACACTGATGTCCCTCTCACCAGGCTGAGTAAGGAGAAAGTTATGGTCAGTTGCTTATCGGGGGCTAGGATATGCCACATTACACATGCACTCAGGTCATTGGACCACAGTTACCAATATGACTCAGTCATAGTCCATGTGGGATTAAATGACCTGAGACATACCTCCCTAGACTATATGAAGAGAACTATCATAGAGCTCTCGGAATATGTGTCTCAGGCTGTTATGAGCCTAGCATTGAGCATAATTTTACCTTCATCAAAATTGATGCCACAATACAAACAAAAGCTGATTGACTTTAATAATTGACTTAGTTTCTGGTGTCATTCTAAGGGGATGCAATATTTGTCAGCATGGAAGGAGATGGTCAACAGACCATGCTGCTTTGTCAAGGATGGACTGCACCTCTCCCCTCTAGGCTTTCAAATATTAGCTAAAACATTGTCTTCCCCCATAGTGCCTTTTTTAGGCAATGCCAAACTAAAAGTACTTCTGACATAGCAAATCAAAACCAAGAAACTCTAAAGTTATTACTGCTCAATGCTAGGAGCCTAAACAAAAAAAAAACTCCACTCCCTAGAAATTCTCTTCACCCTAGAGAAGGCTGATGTCTGTGTGGTCCCTGAGACATGGTTAAAGCCACAGAGAGCACTCCAACAGTACAAGGTTATGATGCCTTCCACACATTTAGACCAGCTACTTCACAGGGAGGGACTAAAGGTGGAGGTGTCTCTATATACATCAAAAATAAATATACTTCAAGGCTGGTCGAACAGGGCAATGCAATTGAGCTGCTCCATGTTTAAATCACTATAGGTAAAATCCAATACCACTTCCTTGCAAGCTATAGCTCCCCCCACAATGACCCAGAAAACTCATACCATTTATTTAAACTTATTAGAAACACTAACCATACAACCCAATACCATATTCATGGGTAACTTTAACTACCCCACTATTAACTGGGAATCCTATATGACATCAAATGTACATGTACAGAAATTCCCAGATTTTGTAAACACAAACACCCTGGACCAGATAGTCAATACACCTACCAGGGGTGCAATCATACTGGATCTGGTCCTCACTAATATGGGAGAGTGCTGCACACCACCTACTGCAATGCCTTCTCTGGTAAAGCCAGACCACAAAATGGTCTTGTTTGAAGAAAAAATAAAACCTGGACCCCCAGCTAAACTGGGAATATTCAGGAACTATTCTAAGTCTAACCTCTTGCTATTAAGTAGAATCTGGCAAAATTTCAAGCCCCCATAAACCCTGAGAACACTTCTGTCTATGCAGAACTGTTCACATAAACCCTGTACAAGCATGCTAATAGCTGCATAGAGGCAGCTGTACCCACCAGGAAGAAGTACAGAACTAACTCATAAAACAAGCCACCCTGGTGGAATCACAAAATCAATCAGATGTATAACAGGAGGAAGAAACCATGGCAAAAATTTGGAGGTGCAGCACCTAGCAGGATAAAAGCACTCTCATCAGACTAAACAACCAACCCAGAGGACAAATAAAGTATACCAAAGCCAAATTTGAGGCAAGTTTGGCCTCTCAGGCCAAGGACAATCACAAAGCATTCTTTAGCTATGTCCACAACCTCAAAGGCAATACACAATTGTGTACAGAGCTCATTGTAAATGGAACCACCTATACTGAGCCAGAAGATATAGCAAACCTCCTAGCTGATAAATTTAGCTCCAACTTTATGCCACTCTCCCCCTCAACCTTCCCTCAGGAAATATCCTCAAATATAACTACCCCTACTATCACTAGGGAACAGGTCTTTAGTGCTCTCTCTAAGACCAAGAACACTGCATCAATGGGCCCAGACAGTATCACAGGATGCCTTCTAAATAGCATGAAACATGATCTATCAGGGCCTCTGGAATTACTATTTAACTGTAGCATCCAAATAGGCTTTGCACCTCATGAATAGAGAAAGGTAACAGTCATCCCTCTGCACAAAGGTGGGCCATCTACACACCCTGGATACTACAGACCCATAAGTCTAACTAGTCTTATATGTAAAGTCATGGAAAGAATTATCATGGAGATGATCAATAGAGATATAGTGAACCTCCAGACACTGGACCCAACCCAGTTTGTTTTTGTCAAGGGCAGATCATGCCTACTCAACCTGGTTGACTTCTTTGAGAAGGTCACCAAAGCAATGGAGTAGGGGAAAATTGTTCACACTGCCTACCTTGACCTGTTCAAGGCATTTGACCCAATACCCAACTCAGATATTGTTGACAAACTCAAGAGGATAGGTACAAACCTGTATGTCACCCGATGGATAGCAAACTGGCTGCCATCAGACATCTCAACTGTATGGATTTTCTCAGTACTTACTGATTTTGATGTGAAAATATTGGGGTGCCATGAATTCTGCACTGGCCCCTTCAGTTTCCGAATTTCACGCCCTTTTTTTTTTTGCTGACATCTTCACGTGCTGGGCATGTGCAATGAAGTCAGCGGCGTGAGCGGACTGTCAGCCTGTCAGAATACAGCTGGGCTTGAGACAGTGTGCACTAATGTGCATCTAAGTTTATTTTCCAAGTACACATGCAGGCAAGCCATTCCTGGTTCATTCGCACCACTGTAGTTAAGTGCAGAATGTCAGTGTATTACTACTTATGTAGCCCAGCCAGAGGCCAGAGCTCCAGCAAGCCTGCAGCAGTCAGTCACTCAGTCATTGGGTGGGAGGACAGTGAGTTGACTCATCGTAGACATAGTTGTACCGGTCCGGTGTCAAAGATGAAAAAATATATCAGCAGCAGCACTACCAGACACAGTTCTTCCCCCAGCTCCTTCAGGTACAGTACAGTAAAGAAAGAAAAATAAAATAAATGCAATGCAATGTGGGCAGACGGGCGTTAGTTTTTATTTTTTTTAAGTTGACACACATCAGTAGAGCCTTCAGAATAGATACACATAATGTTCTGATGCATTGCTCAGTTGGAAAATGTCATTCTTATCATATATTTTACAGGATTGCATTTCTGCAATAACTCATCTTACTGTGATCAGAAGTTACAATGCATTCTTTCTCAGGATATCGAATGTAATACATTATCCCACTGTCGACACTGGTTTTCAGTGTTTAAAGAGTAAATAAACTAGTGCATTAAAAGGATACATTGTTTGGCTGCTTGCCTGTTTTATATACTGTTCATTATGCATTGCTGTTTTCACAGTGAAACTGAATAAACTGCCCTCTTCTCCCACAACTTTTTTCCTTTACATATCCTTAGTATTGTGAACTTTGGCAAGTTCAAGATGAAACAGATTTGATGTGCTTAATGCACTTTGACCAAACAGTTGATTCTGGCCTGCTGCTGTGGTGTTAAGGACATCTTCTCAGTCCTCACATCCTTCAGCATCTGATTCTCCTTTCTCTCTTTTGATACACACCCTCCTTGCAATCACTGCTTCATCTGACATAATCACTAGGGAAAAAGACTGGCATATATGTCTTCCAGCAGTACAGTCAGCCAGCTGATTCCTAAATTGAGGTGAATACCTATAAAAATGAAATTCTCATAATAACATTCAGTGTTTTAAAAAGACTCTTGCAAATATGGCTAACTGATCTGTAGTTTTGGCATTTTTGATATACTATCCTTTATATGTTATTCTTTATGGACTTTACTTGAAAAAAGCTGTTGAAAAAATGATAATCGAATGAAAAGGAATTTTCTAAAGGTGTGCAAATGCACAAGTGAAAATGAAAGAGTCAGAGATATGAGTTGCGTTGTGAGTGAGCGATGTGTTACCAACGTATTTACAGCCATCTCATTTGTCTTGGTTCATCTATATATATATATATATATATATATATATATATATATATATATATATATATATATATATATATATATATATATATATATATATATATATATATAGTTTACCTTCATAATGCCAATCTCAGTATGGTCAACCCCACTTCCTGGAATACCGAAGTGCGAATGTCCCAAATGTCAATTACCACATATCCGAATGGCAAAATCTCGCCCCCTTTTTGACCCATGGTAGCACTGGTGTGGAGGTGTGGCGTGTCTGGAAATATCAAAATTCATCATTTATTTGCTATTTTAAAAGATTCACTGTACTGGTTTCATGGAAATGGTTTGACGATGTGGCCGGTCGATCATATGTGATCGACGATATGAAGGTAAACCTATATATATATATATATATATATATATATATATATATATATATATATATATATATATATATATACACACACACACACACACACACACACACACACACACACACACACACACATATATATATATACATACACACACACACACACACACACACATATATATATATATATGTGTGTGTGTGTGTGTGTGTGTGTATAAGTGTATACATATTATTAACAATAGTAATATAGTTATAGAAATTAAATTAATTTTAAATTTTATGGATCATAATATGTCTCATCATGGCTGAAAATGTCAGATAGTTGTTGGTAAAGAAGGAATACTGTTTAAACTGCACTGTTTAAATAGCTTAACTGTTGAAAGTATGTATATGGTGAAATGACTGGAATGTAGAGGTTAATAGTGTATTACAGAAATGAAGTAAAATCACCAGTTAAAATAATATAAAAATAATACCTTGACGTGCTCACTCGTCTCAGCTACAGTTATAAAGTTAATGAAGAAACTGTTTTGATCTGCAACCCCCTCCTGTGTTTATGTTCAAATCAACAATTTTCCTCCAAAAGATACCAGTTTTAGGAGGGATTAAGAGGGACAGAGCTAAAATGTAAGTCAGAATCAAGGACAGTTGAGAGTCATGTTCACGTGTGGTTAAATGTGAGATTTATGACCGGTCAGTTTACTTAGCCAAAGGCACTTGTTTATTCCTGTTAGCTTTGTTGGAGTTAAGAAACTGGAAAGGTGAAAATGATGTGAATAAAAGTACCCCTGTCTCCCCACAAGCTGCAGCCCCTACGTACAGCTAACCTGTCTGAAATTGTACGATTAGAGATTTAATAAAAAAACATGCTCAGAGTGAGAGAATATCAATTATCAATATGAAACATCAGAGGAAAGTCTTTTAAATAAATTAAAAGTGAAAAGTGCAAGATAAAGTAATCTACAGCTGGAAATAAATGACAAAGTCTTTAAGCATGAGAGAAAGGCATAACACATTTTGTTCTTCTGTTTATCTTTTGTTTCATAATCATATTTTGATTGTCTTTTCTTCAGTTTGAGTTTAAAAGTTAGTATCCCACAATCCCATAGGAGTGGGTGGGATTACATAATTATGTATGCAAATTCTATGTTAATCAGCATACAGATTTGTATCTGTTTTTCATGGGCCTTTGTCCAGATTTTTGATGTTTCCAGGTTGAGAGGAATGGCTGACAGACAGGACCCAGGAAGTTAGAATTGGGGAGTCCACCTCTACAAAAAGCTCAGTCAAAAGTGGAGGCCTTAAGGGATCAGTCCTTAGACCTCTCCTTTTTGGCATTTGCTTCTCAGAAGTCAAGGCCAATGTCAGTGGTCTCTGGATGACTAAATTTGCATATGATTGCAAATTAGGAGCCGTCATTGAATCTCGCACTGACACAAATGTTCTCCAGGAGGGGCTGACATAGACAAACAACTGGTGTCAGAGCCATGGACTAAAACTAAATGCCAAAAAATGCATAATAGTATCCTTTGGGAAGTCATCCATCCCTGGTAACTATCATATTAACAGCACACCTCATAGATTTGACCCAGTTGTACTTAGTGAGACACATAGATAGTAATCTAGCCTTTGATCATTACGTGTCTACAGTGGTGAGGAAATCATTCTATGTTGCATAACTTATAAACAAAGGTATGGCATCCAAGTCCAAGGAAATCATGGTTCCACTGTATTCAGCATTCATCAGACCTATCATTGAGTACAGTGTCCCCTTTGTTATGTACCTTACCAGGCATATCCAACAACTGGAATGTCCACAGAGGTTCCTCACTAAAAGAATACAGGGTGTAAGTAATATGTCCTATGCAGACTGTCTCAAGCCCCTATCCCTGTATCTGTCTCCTACAGGCTTTTGAGGGGAGATCTATGCCTGGCATACAGGGCATTGTCAGACTCCACTCTGCTGGACCTCCTGCATATCCACAAAACAAACAGTACCAGAATTCTAAAGACTTAAACCTTGCCTGTGATATAAATAGGACCTTCTAGAGAGATAGGTATGTATCACAGAGACTACCCCATCTATGGAACAGGCTCTTCATCCATGTGAAGCAGAGTTACTCCCTATCCCAATTCAAGTGCAACTTGGACAATTGGATGGGAAACCGGAAATTCATCCCTGGTTTGGCACCTATGTCTCTAATGCAAACAGGAAACCTGTAAATGGTTCATCTCCTAGGCCCTTGCTTACACTTATCAAGGGTGTCAGAATTTGTCAGAGATTTGGGATGCATGGCTAGGCTTAAAAAGGCCCTTGTGGTCATTAGCCAAATAAACACATATGAACTTAAACTTCATCTCTTACATGTATTTGCAACATACAACCTTAATGACCTATCTGTGTATTCATACAAAATTTAACCAGGGCTTACTAGTCCATCTCATAAATGTGTATTTGCACAATAATATTAATAACCTGTCTGTGTAATCACGCAATTATTTCATCGGGATTTAAAGTAAGTCATGGAATGTGTATTTACAAAGTAACTGGTCTGTGTATTTGAACGCTGCACTTACTGCGCATGAGGCTGTCACGCTAACCATTTGGCTACATAGTCTTGTGAATTGCTGTTATACTTTATATAGATATATATATATATATATATATATATATATATATATATATATATATATATATATATATATATATATATATATATATATATCCACTACGTTTAAGCACTGCTGGGCATCGTGGTGCCCTGCACAAACCCTTTCAGCTAAGCCTAAACTTGACTATTCCATTTATAATTGAATCCATCCGGTTTCTTTTTTTAGATGCCTTGCATGTGTCCATTGCTAAGCACCATGCCACACAAACACACACAAAAAAATCTATTTAAGTTTTATTTTCAGTGCCATACACTGACTATTCGGCACTTTGGCAGTGCTGGGGGTGTGTTACACATCTTTGGACACTGTAACACACCCACGAGTCTGTAATCCTGTTACATGCCTAACCCTCAGCAGCATGCCTTCATTAATATGCAAGATGTCCTGCCGAGGGGGATCCGCAGACACGGTCATGGTACCTTCCATGTATGACTTACACTATTCCTGCATCCAAAAAAAGTTTCACCAAATTTTTTAGACACCACATGGACTATGAGAAGTGGAATGGAGTCCACAACACTGGTAGACACCTGTCTCTCTCCCAAGTATAGAAATTTTCCTACAAAGTAATATTACCACAAGGTAGCTTATTTTGTTTAGGTTATTTTCATGTGTGTCTGAAAAGTTTACCAAAATATTCTTAATGACTTGACATTTGCTACCAAGCTGTAATTTGATGAATCAACATTTTCAATGACTTTCCATTTGCCAATGAATCGTTAGTCTGACTAATCAGCACTCATCTTCTAATGAGGTTTTCTAGTAACTTTTCCTAGATGCTACTGGCTCACCAAAAATAAATGGGCAAATCTTGTTCTATGATAATCATACTTCAGTGGTTTTGCTGTAAAATGGATATTGATGTTGTAGAAAGATCAAAGCTGTACATAAAATGAGTAAATACATTTTGATAATCAGTGTCATAAATTGCTATGAAAGTGTTTCAACTGAAGTGGCCTTACAGTGATATGTCTTATAAAAGAAGACTTTGAAGCATACAAAATTTTCATACGTTCTGTTTCCTCTAAAACACACAGATTCTGTCGGAGTTTGGGTTTTACATTCTTATTTGAGTTATATCAACTCTCCCTTTCTCTCTCTCTCTCTCTTTCTCTCACTCTCTGATACCTGTACAACATTTTTGCAGTCTTTGCCCCTGCTGTCTGTCACGTGTCAGACCTTTGATGGCCAATGAAATCCATGCATCAGCCTGTAAGCCTTGACATTCAGGCAGACTTCATCAAGAGTGGTTCAAGATTTTCTTCTTTTCTGTTTTCCCCATCCCAGTTTCATGCAGCAAGTGTGAGGGGGGGGGGTGCAATGGGATGACAATAGAAGATTTCCCATACTTACACAATGGACATTCCCTCCTGACATCCCTGTCCGACCCTACAGATGTGGTGACCATCTTGTTCTCCTCCATGTAGTAAGCACCACTGAGTGAGTCCCTGAGTGCATGCTACCCTTCCCTTTCCACCAGGAAAGATGAGTGAGCCATTACCTTTAACACTCCCCCCTACCAGCCTGGCTATTCACACTACAGTCTCTTGGCACAAGGTTGGGAATCTGTCCCCTGTTCCATGGAGTCCCGCACATTTTACATGCAATCATGTCTACTTAACAAATCTGTTACACTTTCCGCCAAAAGTGTTTGTTATGCTGCACTCTGATATAACTTTCTTTTATCCCTCCTTTTACCCTCCAAGGGAACCTGCCCAGTGTCTCCACTATCTCCATCCAGGACATCCATGTAGTCAACAGGAAACTGAGCAGATATTCCCAGACTAGGCAAGACCCCTGTTGTCCATTTATTCCTGGCCATGAAGCCTTATCAGCTCATCCATTCTTTCAGCAGTGAGAGCTGAGTAATAGAGAAGAGGGCAGTAAGCTGGTCTCTTAGAGTGGACTACCTTTAGGGAGCATGCGCACTCAACATGGCTGCCTGCTCAGTGATGGAGGTATTTGTGGTCTCTCACACACACACACACACACACACACACACACACACACACACACACACACACACACACACACACACACATACACAATTGTTTTTTCTCGGCTCATCAGGAAAGTCCTTTCCCATGGCAGCACAAGACACCATGCTCCTCTACATAGTAATATACTCAACTGTTGCTAGATGTAACCAATGTGGAAAGCCTAGCAGCCTCCCATTCACAAGGATGTGTGTAGTGGTGCTGGTTATCCAAGCTTATTCTTACCCACTCAGACCATCTATGTGACTAAGCAAAAATGGCTCATCTGGGTTGTGGTCAGGACTTCATTCCTGTACACAGTAGGGCCAGTTATATTCTGCTATTGCTTTTAACAAAATACTTGGCAAGTTTTATCTACTTTATTTTCAGCCATCCTGAACTTTTATTTGCTGTCAACCAAAAACCTATATGCCCCTGCAGATAATTTCTAACATATTAAATCCTATGCTATATCTAGCTTATATAAACTTAGATCTACATACCTCTCAGTTGGTGTGAGTTATGAATAGTGCTATGATTATTACTATCATAATTCCTCTTATTAAATCTAAATATGCCGACATTTTAAGAAAGTTAGAACTAGTTCGGTAATAAATTAATAATTCACTTAATCATGTCTGAAGAATGATTCATTTCCTTTACAGTGTGTTATTTAGTATTCCTTGACTTGTTATTGTGTAAAATTAGAAATCACTTCTCTTTTTAGTCTTGTGCATTGAGTTTGATTGTCTGTGTTACAATTTATAATGTTTACAGTCAAAATGTACAAAGATGTTATTATGATACTGTTTTCATTTAAAGGACAGTCCCAAATTTAGCCACAAAATAGGTGCAAATGTGAAGCAATATTCTGAAGGGGAAGTAGAAGCTAAGTACATTGGAATGAATGCTATTTTGAAGTGTTTGGCATGTAGCCTACATAGACATATTTCAGCTTATCTTAGTTTTTATATAGCTATGGTGCTGTAGATTATTTCAAATGTTAGAGTGAATATGTGCTTTATGTAGCAAACTGTGTCACATGTGGAAGTCTCTATACAGGCAAAACTAACAAAAAGCGAGTAGCAGGATTTAAAGGCAGAATGATGCAATCCAATATATGTATATATATATATATATATATATATATATATATATATATATATATATATATATATAAACATTAAAAATTCATTATACAAACCTTCTGTGGGAAGTTCAAAAAATGTTAGTCTTCTTCACACTGTAAAAAATAATTATAGAGAGGAAATCAGGTTGAAGAGTTATAATACACAGAGACGATTTAGCAGGTAAAGTGGTGGTATTAATTTTAAATCTGTATTAAGAAGCCAAAGGAATAGAAGGTATTAATATGGAATTTTGTTTTGTTTTATCGAATGCACTTATAGTGCTTTTTTTTAATATTATGCTTTTTACTATCACTTGATTTTGTGTATCACATAATCAAATTTATACATTTAATTGGATACCAGATAAAATCACTCTGATGAAGTATATTCAGTTAAGTCAAAAATGATTGCTTGCATTTTGTATTAAATATGTTTTATAAAGCTTTAAATCATTTTTTTCTTCCTTTTCTTCTAACTTGAGAGAGATATTTTTGCTATTTTTTGTTTGTTTTTTCTTTCATTGGGAGCAGAAAGGCTTTCTGAAGTATATTCTTCTTCATCTTCCTTATCTTCCTCATCATCAGTCTCCTTTCTCCCATCTTCTACATGGGGTCAGGGTGTCATGTCAACTGTTACTATCTGTCTTGATTCAATGCCACTATCCTACCATCTTTGACAATCATGCCTGACCCATGTCCCATGTCTTCTCTCACACAATCTATCCGTCCTTCTCTTTACTGGATACCCTAGCTTTCTCTTCTCTTTTCCTGTCTGTCCCAAAATGTCTTCACTAGGTTGTCTTCCTCTTTCCTTCACATGTGTTTGAACCACCATAATCTGTTCTCTTTGACCTTCTTTGTAATTGGATCTACTCTGTCTTTTGCTGTTAAGTCATTTCTTTATCTGTCCCATGGTTTGCATCCTACCACCAATCTCAAGGACTTCATCTCCATCCCCTGTAGCTTCCTTATCTGGTCTGCTTTGCTATTACTGCTCATATTTCTGTACCATGCAGTAGTACTGGTCATACCACTATTTTGTACACCTTACGTTTCAACTTTGCCATTCTTCTATTTCACACTACCCCTGAAACTCAGTGCCAGTTGGCCAAAGCTCCTCTGATTCTATCTTTGACCTCCTTATTCAGACTTCTCTTCTTCTCAACCACCCCTCCACAACTTTCATTTCTATCCTCTGATTTCTCCTATTTGCTCACATTGCAGCTATCTTAGCTGTACTCGGTTTCATCCGGAGTGCCTTCAGTTTTGCATTCCATTCCCCTGTCCTCTACTGAAGTTCTTGCTCAAAGAAGGCTAAGAGATGAGTTGCAATAGCAAAGAAAAGCCTCAGAGGCACTCTACCAGCTTCTGGAATATGACTCAGTAGATGGCAGATAGAATCTAAGGTTGTAAGGCAAAGTCAGATATAAGGTATGTGTTCAGCAACTTGGTTGATTTGCCCTCTTTGACCTGTTTGCTAATGTATCACCAGTATAGACATCAGTGGGTTCAGAGTTGAACATTGATACACACCCACTTCCACTGGGAACCCCACTGTCAGTCCAAATGCTGTTTGTTTCTGGGACTTTGAAACATTGCAGGATTGCTCATTAGCTTTCTTGGTACCTAGTCATATGCTTTCTCCAAGTGCAGGAATTCCCAGCTGGACTCTTTCCTCGTCTCTATTTTCTTTTCAGCTGTCTCACTGGAAACTTTGGGTTGGTTGTGATGTATCCGTGTCTAAGTCTGAACTGCTCATTTCTAATCTTATTTTCTACTACTCTGCATATTTGTTTATTAATCACCCTCTGCAGAACTTTCATACAGCATGAGAGGAGTTTGATATCTCTATACACCCTACAGTTGTGGATGTCTCCCTTGTTCTTGTTGACTAGCACTACAATGTAACTGGAATATATTTTTCTTTTCCATACTGCCATTGTACCTGCAGGAGCCATTTCTTCCCCCAGCTCACCAAATATCTTAATCATACCTGCTGTTACCTCATCTGGGCCTGCTGCTTTCCCTGAAATTCTCCATAGTGTTGTTCTCACTTCTTTTAGCGTGGACTAATCCTCTTCTTACATTGTAGGCTGTGTCTAGGAAAGTATGGCTTCTGTGGGGTTTTCTTCATTCAGAAGCTGCTGGAAGTACTCCTTCTATCTGCTTTTGTCTTGCAGACTGTTGAGCAGGCTGTTGCTAGCATCCCTTAAGAAGGGTATGTGACTATCTTCTTTGTCTTTCTGACTTTGCCTTACAACCTTAGATTTCTATCTGCCATCTACTGAGTCACATTCCAGAAGCTGGTAGAGTGCCTCTGAGGCTTTTTCTTTGCTATTGCAACTCATCGCTTAGCCTTTTTGTTAGCAAACCAGCATTCCTTCTTAGCCGATTCATCTTTTCTATCTCACTTTTTCATACACTTCTTGTTTCTTTTGATGACTTCCTGGACTTCTGTATTCTGCCACCAACATTCATTATGTATGTTTCTTCCGCAACTGGCATGACCACATATCTGTTCTATAGCCTGCATATATGTCATTTTGAGGCACTGCCATTCTTCATAAACTCCACCTATTTCCCCTTCTTCATGAGGTGCTCGCAACCTGAGCATTTCCTTGAATTTTTATGCTTTCTTTGTAGTCAACTTCTAAGTTTTCAGCCCAGTCTCTGTTGACCTTAGAACCTTATCTGACCACTCCTTGAAGATGGTTGAGGCAACCAGTGGTCTGTGCTGTTGGCCAGCTGTTAAACTAGTGAATGACTTTGCAATCAATGATTCTACTCCAATGTGTTTTTTTACCACCTCTGTTACATGCTGGTCACTCTTTTATGCAATCATGTGACTATCTCTTGCTGAATGATATGCTGGCCACCATAAAGCCATTTTCCAGACAGAAGTCAAGAATGGTCTTTCATTCTTTATTCCTGTTGCCCCACCCATGTAGACCCAGTCAGTGATCATATCATGCTCTGTCTGCTTAATATTGTAAGTGCATTCAGGTCACACATTATTAAAATTAATTCATGTTGTCCTGCTTTATCCAGTAGATTCTGCAATTGCTGCCTGAATGCACTCTTTTACTCACAATTACAACCCTGCTATGGGGCATAGGCTGGGTTTATGAACAGTGCCCTATCCTTACATTGGAGTCTGCTTGCTATGAGTCTGTCACTAATTCTGATGACATCCCTCACTGTCTTCTAAAGCCTGCAACTCACCACAATTTCCATACCATTTCTAGTCTGTCCTCATCCTAAGTAATATACTCTGGATCCAAAGGCAAGAGGCTTTTCTGCACTGCCCTTCCATCTTGTCTTCTGGATATATATATGATTCCAGCTTCCTTCTTAACATCATGACATTCACTTCCAAGCGGCATCCTGTTGGTGAACCTATAATGAATATAGCATTAGAACATGTTTGGCAGGTTGATTGGTTTTACAAAGCAAAATACCAATGCCAGTGGATAAAGGTCAGAGTAGAACAAAATTAAATATGCCAAAAGAATAAAAAACTCCAATCAACATGGTTAAAAGTAAACTTTTAATAATGAAGTAGTACTATCTCATTATTAAAAGTTTACTTTTAGTCGTGTTGACTGGAATGTTTTATTCTTTTGATTGGTTTTACGTCCAGCTTTCCCTCTCTTCTAACTAGAGCTATACCAAATAACCCAAGCTGGGCAAATGGACACTGGCCTGCCAGTACCTTGCCCAGGAATGATGAGCTTTATGACAGGCACACACTGGCCAATAGAGGCATGTACACACCACCATTCGCATGGGTCCCTGGTATAGATCAGAGTAGACCAAGTCCTCAACCCACTTATCCAGCAAATATTCGTGCCCACTTTTTGAAAACATTAATTAGCATGACCAAATCACCTAGAAGATAATGGACAACATGGTTGATGCTTAAAATGGTTGGTCTATACAACTCTTACCCCAAAACGTACTATCTAGAACTTGTATTGCTGCCCACAACTACATTCTCAGCTGAGTTTGAAGTGGTAACACTCAGCATGGAAGGTGGGAGGAACCCTGCAGAGGCACAGGGAAAACATGCAGACTTCATACAGACATTGGACAGAGGACAGAATTCAAATTTGCACCTTGTGCATGGGAAATGAAGACATTAACCATTACATCAATTGGCCTCTAACCCAAGTTCTTTCTGTCTGTCCCAAATCTGCTTCTCAAATCATCTTAGCTTTGCTGCATATGTCATAAGACCATCACAAGTTGCTCTCTTTGATGTTTCTGCAGCTGAGGCTACCTTGGATCCAGCCATTATATATATATTTCTTTATATGTACCACAGTGTGCATCCTACTACCAATTTCAGGGACATTATCTCCATCTTGATCACCTTAGGCTTCCTCAGTTGCACTGCCTTCACTCTCCAGGTTTCTTAGTGCTACAGAAGCACTCGTCCCAAGACTGTTTTGTACACTTTACTTTTCAGATTAGTTGGCATTCTTTTCACTTTGTAACACTTAGCTGCAGCACCTGTGATTCTAGCTTTGATGTCTTTATTTAGATTGCCCTTTTCTTCTGGCAGATGGCAAAGAAGATTAAGGTTAACCAGACAGTGCTCTAGGCCAGTTGGAAATTTGGGATAGGCTCATTAATAGTCTCCTACTCTGCATGCCTAGTACAATGTATGACTTAGCCATATTTCACACCTGTACCCACTATTTCCTTTGTATCTCAGTTTCCATGTCCTTCTACATTCTCCCATTTTCTGCATGACCACTGTCTTGTATCTACTTAGTTTCATCCCATGTACCTTCAGTTTGACATTCTCATCCCTTGTCATTTATTGAAGTTGCTGTTCAGTCCACAAAATCTGCAAACAGCAGCTTTATTCAGTGGTTCCCAATGACCTGTGTGCTAATATGGTCTATCATCAGTATGAACACCAGTGGACAAACAGATGACCCCTTACACACCCCACACTTCCTTTGGGACCCTGCTGCTCTGAGTCCAAAATCTTAACTGTAGCCGTATCATTAGATCCTGAACTAATTCTGAGAATCTTTCTGGGATTTTGAAACATCAGAGGACTGGACATTTCAGCCTTGTTGGGACCTTGTCATATGCTTTCTCCAGTTCTTGGGATACTAGTTGTAGTATTTTCTCAACTCAGACTTTTTCACCACTATCTGTTTCACTGCAACTATTATGTTGGTTGTATTGCATACGGATCTGAATTCTGAGCGCTCATCTCCCATCTTACTATCTACAATTCAATGTATTCATTTACCCATAACCCTGTAGAGTAGTTTTCATACAATGTGACCACAATTTAATACCTCTGTACTGCCTGCAGTTGGGAATATCCCCTTGTCCTTGTACACTGATGCACTGCTGTGTTGTGAATATTCCCTTGTCCTTGTATGCTGATGCACTGCCTGCAGTTGCAAACATCTCCCTTGTCCTTATCTTTATACTCTGATGCACTGCTTGTGTTATGAATATCCCCTTGTCCTCTTACCCTGTTGCACTGCCTGCAAGTTGTGAACTTCCCCCTTGTCCTTGTCTTTGTACACTGATGCACTGCCTATAGTTGTGAATATTCCTCTTGTCTTGTACTTGTACCCTGATGCACTGCCTGCAGATGTGAACATCCCCCTTGTCCTTGTCTTTGTACACTGATGCCCTGCATGTAGTTGTGAATATCCTTCTTGTCCTTGTGCAGTGATGTACTGCTTGCAGTTGTGAACATCCCCCTATTTGTACACGGATGCACTACATGTAGTTGTGAATATCCCTCTTGTCCTTGTACACTGATGCACTGCCTGCAATTGTGAACATTCCCCTTGTCCTTGTCTTTGTACACTGATGCACTGCATGTAGTTGTGAATATCCCCCTTGTCTTGTACGTGTACACTGATGCAATGCCTGCAGTTGTGAACATCCCCCTTTGTCCTTGTCTTTGTACACTGATGCACTGCATGTAGTTAATACTCCCTTGTTCTCTTTCATCATAGGCTGCACAAATTGTTTTTCATTAAAAAGGCTCTTGAAGTACTTCCATCTGCCCTTGATGCTTCTGGATTGGTAAGCAGATTGTTGTTGACATCCCTTTTGAATGTCGTCTACTAACAATTTTCTTTGTCTTTTAATCACTGCCTTATAACCTCAATAAGATTCTTTTGTGGCATTTATTGAGTCTCTTTCCAGAATTATTTCCAGAATCTGGTAGGGGTTCCCTAATGCCTTATTGTTTATTTATTTAACATTTGTTGACTGGGAAAGTTTGACTAAGACAGAGCCTATTTTCAGCAGAGGCCCGGAAAGAAAAGCTCCAGATACGTCTTTGGAATGCCATTGTGACAGTTCTCTTAGTCTCTTTGTTAGCCATCCAATATCCCTCCTTAGTCTGATATGTCTTTTCTACCACCCCCTTCTTCAGCATTCCTTCTTTCTTTTATTAACTGGAGTTCTGCATTACACCAACAGCTTTGATCATTTCCACACATGGCTTGATCACAGATCTGTTCTATCATCTTAACACAATGCTTATCCATCACCAGAAAAAGATCTTCTTAAACTCTTAAATGGATTTTTCCCCTCTGGAAATAGGACTTTATTTTTGTTAAGTTTTGCTAAGTTAGCTGTGGCCAGGATCCAGCATTCTGAACAGTTACCCTTATTTCTTACCTTTTACTCTGTCCTGTAGACTGTAAAGGATGCAGGTTGTGATAACAGATCAGTGCATCTCAGATTTCACTGTCTTTGAACACCTGCATTTTCTTTAGACCTAGTAATTTTTCTGCTTCACATATTTTGCTGTCTTCCTAAGGTGGCAGCACAGTGAGTTATTTATTTGATCTCTTGTGTTTTGCTCCTGTCAATATCCAGGTCTTCAGTCTAGTCTCTGTTGATTGTACAGCCTTTCATATCTCTGAACTGTCTAGATTTCACAGAATGTTCAGATTTTTGCATCATATTTTTGGTGTCTACCCCATAACATGTGTGATTTTCTGGCTAATCATTGAGGATTGAAGTTAGTAAATAATGACATACATTTTGATTTCAGACTTCATATCCTTTAGACATGCATGTTAATTGAAAAACTACCTTTCTAGCAACTTTCTAAGTTTATAAAAGCAATATTTAAAATAAAATGTACTGTAACTATTTTATGGCCTTTGTCCCCCCATTACTTTGAGCTTTGTCCATATTTCTTGCACTAAGAGGTTGAAAAGGATTGAGCCTTCTCTCTGCCTATTTTCTATTGATTGTAAAACTTTTCCTGGGCCCATTCTGTGTTGATCTTAGAATCTTCTTTGAAAACTACTTGGCTGTGTCCATCAGTGGTTTATGCTTCATGCTGACTGTTTTACAAGGAATGTGTTTTCAAGCTCCAGTCTTAACCCAGTACCTTTCCTTATTAGAAGGAAGTCTACATAAGTTGTTTTCTGAATTCTCCTTTATGTAATCATCTGACTATCTCTGTTTGTGAGTAATGTTTTGGCCATCTGATAACATCCCTCATGCTGTTCAGAGCACTCTCTCTCAACGCAATAACACATTATTTCTAGTCTGTACTTCCTGAATAGCAGACTCTGGATCAATGACTAAAATACTTTGAAATGCTGCCCTTCCACTACCTCTCAAGGAAGCACAGAGCACCCATTTTCCTCCTTTCAATTATATCATCCATTTCAAGCCATTTCCAATCAGAGAAACTGTGTTAAGTGTAGTAGTTCTTATTTAATGTTTGGCAAGTTATTTGGGTTTACATCAATCTTTCAGTCAGCTCTACTATATCTGGCAAGCTAGCCTGGGCAGTTGAACAATAGCTAGTCAGTAGCTAACTGAACCAAGGCTGCATGACTCAATGGTTGGAACACAACGGTTACTGGAAAAACATAGATCCCCTACTCTGTTAGCAAGGGTGCTAACATAGATCAGAGTAGGCCAGGGCCTCAACCACTAGCACATATCCTTGCTCTTTTTAGTGACAAATGGCTGATGTGACCATATCACTTAGACTGAATGTTTACACTAATGACTGGCTAGCCATGATGTAGTATGCAGTCTGTGTTCTCTGTTCTCCTGTCAAGGGCATAATGAATACTACCCTTGATACCTAAAAGTATTGGTACGATATGACTTTTCCAATGAAAAGCACCACCTATAGTATATTCAGCTGCCCATGACTTGATTAATTTTCGTGTATATTCTGTTAGCAGACCTCTCTGGCATGGTTGCATTCAAATATGGTATCAATCATCCTTGAGGTACCTTTTCCCATTTGACAGCCATAGCAAACAGTTAACATGTGTTTGCATGGCGGCAGAGAGGCACACAGACATGAGAATTAAATGCACAGAGACAATGACCAGAATTTAAGATCAGACACAGATCCCCTGGGTCTGGAGGCAAAGATCATAGCCATTACATCACCATGTTCATTAACTTTAAAAAGTAATTTCTGCAATCACTATCTGGACCCACTAAGAGCACATATGGCAGAAAATATGGCTTATACAAAAATACAGATATTACATGCAATGTAATTATAAAAAAGATTTACTGAATCTTGGTGACAGTAAGTCTAAATGCTACTAACAGAGTTAACATGTGGATAGTATATTGGCACACCAGATGGTACATAAAAGGAGAAAGAAACAGTGCTGGCAATGCAGGGAAAATCATGAATTATAGTGCATATGGATAGGTATCAACATGTGAAAGTAGTAGCCCTTTATGCCGAATGATGTCAGTGGGCAGTGTGAGTGCAAGAAGACACAGGCAGATAATGAAGCACTAACAATTAGTGACAGCTCAAGAATAGTGACAATGAAAGTGCAGAACTGGAAGGGAGACCGAAAGGAGGTAATAGCAGCAGCTAGTAAGAGTAAATAACAAAAAATGAAGGGATCAGATGACTGGAAAGGCATAAACAGATCACAAAATAGATGGAAAAAATGGCAAATGAGTACTCAGAAATGGGAGCAAAAACATAGAAGGGGAAGGATAACGAAGGAGAGTGCAAGAAGCTGATAAGTAAAAGTAAAGGCTTTAATAAAGTAAAATAAAACAACCAAATAAAAACAATTTGGCAATTAGTGTAGAGGACTAAAAATGTGAGCTGTTAATGAGCTGCTTTGTGTGCCCAGAGTAAAGGGTTTGATTCTTCCTCCCTTCCCTTTTCTGCTCTGAGCAAGTCACTTAACCAGATAGCGTTCCTGGGTCACTGCTGTAAAAGGGCAATTGTGTCAGCGGGATTAATCTGGTCAACAAATAGGTAAAATGAACAAACCATCCGCATGAGAGATAATGAATATGTGAGAGCAGTTTCTTGCCTGATACAATAGTGAACTGCATGGAGAGGGTCAGTTGATAGATGGAGGGAATAAATAAGAATGAAATGCCCCCCAGTGAAGATTGGTGCTTGGCTTGAGTGAGTATACAACAGTGGATGCTGCAGAATTGGGCTAGACTGCATGATGGTTCTGTTTTGTTGTGTCACTGTCCTTTAAATCATCTTATCCCTCAGTGGTTCAATCAATGGTGCATTCAAAAGAAGAAAGCTGTATTTAAAGCCTATATGCAGGGTACACAACACTTAGGACAGCTTTGCTACAAAGTCATGCTTTGTACAGTGTAGATTTGATCAGCTGTCAAGGCTAACAGCACATTACCATTATGACTCTTAAGTACAGGATCTCTGGCAATTGTAGTCACTTATATTTATTGTTACATGTGTACTGGATGACACACTCAAAATATGCTGGATACTTTGTTTAAACCTGTTTATAACTATTCCTAATGAGGCTGTAACATGGACACAAATGCAATGCTATAGATATAGAAAAGGTTATAGAGACTTACCTGTAAATATTAAATACTATATGGAGTTGAAAGAAATGATTTATGGAATGTTTTTTTCTGTATGCATACGTGTGTTTATGCTTGTGCACATGAGTGTTTACCAGTGTGTGTTTGAGACGCTAAGAATTTGCACACTGCCTAGACAGGTACAGTTGGAAACAACTGACTGAAAAAGGTTAGAAAACTTCCATGCCTGTTATTTTGTAAGGCTAAAAAGGTTGATTTGTTGATGCTGTCTGTTTTGATCATATTTAAAAGATGATTTCTGCATTTATCATCAGGACATAATAAGTGGATGTAAAGAGGGAGAAAATTGTCAAAGTAGCTGTAATTCATCAGTTACACCTTTTGATGTATTGCATTTAGTCAGTCATGCAGCTAAAAGTTAACTGCTCTTGTCAGCAAAAGCAACAGCAGAGAAATGAAAGAGCTCTTCCTCCTCATGAAGCTTAGCGGGTAGAGATGTGAGGAGCATACAACAAAAATTACCGCTGTAAAGCTCCTCACTGTAACAGACTGGGGTAAAGTGTCTCCTGACATCTGTGGAATAAAAGAGATTTCATTCAATTGATATTTCTTCATTGGGAGTGCAATATGATGTATCAAGTAGATGTTATACAATGGTAAAACCATTCATTCATTGACTTTCCAGGCCAGAATGATTTTGAATTCTGGTCACTATTTGCACTTCTGTAAAGAAAGAAGATTCTGGCAGCCCTTTTACCCCTGGAAATGTTTCTCTAGATCTCTGTTTCTTTTTTTTTTCTGACAGAGGCATTCTAGATTTCTCTGCAGACAGTATATTTTTTAAGCAATGAGGCTTGAATTCGTCACATTCTCTATTTTTTTTCATTTAGTATCACCTCCTCCCTCCACCCTCACACCATATGTTTTTAGTTAAAAGTTCATTTTTTAGTTGCTTGTCTGGAGTTTGACTTCAGACCTCCTCAAGTGATAAGATTGGTAAGTCATTGATGGTCCATTCATGCTGTTCCACTCCCCCCAACACAAAGTCACCTTCATGCAATAGCACATGGTATGCCGACATCTGCTTTTAATTTCTTATTCATTCAACTAGTGCTGGGAAACTGAAAACTTTCACAGACTTAGGGAACTGAGGAGAAAGGGCACTGTAAAGGTCTTAAAGAAACCATTCCCATAAAAGCAGGGCTAAAAAAATCACAGTGTGAATCATATTTGTACAGCTTAAATAGTTGTCAGCATTCAAGCCATTTTGCAAGTATATACAAGGCTGCAGCATGCCAATGCATTTTGTCATACTTTGATCTATTTTTTTAAAGATCTGCCCTCCTACAAAACTGCAAAATTAAATTCTTATTCATTTGTTTTCAAGATCTGCCCTCCTACAAAACTGTAAAGTATAAATTCGTGGGTGCTTATTTATAGTATTCAGAACGTGTTAAACTATAAGCCATATGCACTCTCTGTTTCATTCATCATTTTGCATGTATAATGTGCAATTGTTTTGGAGTCATCTGGTTTCTCTGACTTGAGCATGAGTGGGTTGTAAGTGTTACAATGACAGAAATAAAACACTATTTTATTGAAGTACAGAGGTAAACATGCAGGGGAAAGTTAGATTATAACAGTTTTGTAAACAATCTACTTTAAGTACAGGGTAGTTGTTCCATGATATACTGGCAGATTATTTCTAAAATATAGTTATTGTATCGATTGTGCCAAGTACAATGCAGTTACAGCATTAATTGCACTTACATGAACTGCCCTATAGTTCAGTGAAGCCAGATGGCCTCTGTCAAAATGGTAGCATTACCCCATGTGAATCTATTAATCCAGGTTTACGAATGAGCTTGGAAGATGACAAGATAACATGGAGAATGACAAAATCAGAACATTCCATGGAAATCAATACTCTGTTCTGGCAAGAAGAATTTCACATGGGACCATAATCTTCACTACGAGTAAAAAGTGTATGATAGACGCTACTTTATTGATTGCAGTATGCAGTGCTTATTGCCACATTACAGATAAAAAACTGAGTTCCAGACCGACTATGGGCTGCCAGAGCAGAGTTTAATCTCTTTTCATGTGTTTTGGTGATACAAGGAAATCCATTTTAAACTGCATACAGAAACCCCACTTTTCCTTAATGTGAAAGTGTGGATCAGCAGAAATTCAACAAGATGCACCAACACTATACATGACAGAAGGACAGAAGCATTCAGAAAATGCCACACCTGAATGAGGAGCACAGGAGTACCGAAGGACAAATCAATAAAGTCCATAAAGCTGTGGAATTTCCTCAGTGCTCAATAAAGTTTCTCTAGCATTCTGAATTGCTCAAAAAGTCACAGTGTCTTAATTCTGAGATAATGCCAAAATAGCCTCTTGTTTTACTGGAATGGTGCTTTTAACTCAGGTCTGTGTAACAATACTTTGGAATGCAGGGTAACTGCATTTTCTCAATATTTGTGAAAAGAAGATTTCAGTGTTCATATGGTGCAGTAACACACCGTTACATTAAATCTGTAGAATAACTTTTCCATTAAGAAAATGTCTGAGACATGAACGATGCCAACAACGTTAAAGGCTGAAAGCAGAAGCAAAAACAGTGATTATAGACACCAATTCTAAATTGCAACCATTTCATCACCTTGGAATGTTTGGTGTATTCCACCATATTATTATGAACATGTTCTCAAAATTATAACTGTTTAATACATGATATTTCTGTTTGATATTCTTTATTGCCATTGTAAATATTCTCCTTTGTACTTGTATTCGTATTTTGCAATTGTATTGTACTTGTATTTTTTATTGTGGAGCTTTTCTACCCAGGCCTCCACTGAAAACGGGCTCTCTCAGCCCAGTGGACTTCCCTGGTCATCAAACTTGAAATAAATAAATAAATAAACAGTGGCTATATGATTGTCTCTATGACAGAGGTAAAAATGTGTGCTTTATTTATACCTGCTTTACTGTATGCTGCTCAATGACGTGACTGTCCTTTTTAGAGCTGCCACCTTTTCCAATGCCCAAAGTAGGACAATTATGGTACAAACATCATATTTTGCAGGCCAAAATATATCCACGGCCAGTACAGGGGACATAACTTCATTTTTTTGCCTAAATAAAAGCTTATTCTTGTAGCATTTTTAGTTGCTTATTCTGTTTCTTTTAACATTTACGTGTTTCACATACATAATAACTGTTTTATGCAACTATTACACTACTATCTCAGGACATTTGCCATTTTTACAATTTAGTTTTGCAGCACACAACTGCCCAAAGAGGGACTGTCCCTAGCAAGGTGGGACAGGTGGTAACTCTAGTCCTTTTTTCAGTGTCACACTTCCTAGATACAAGACCCTTACTGTTGAATGTGTACATTAACCTGCTATTAGTATGAATTCGCCAATGTCCTGATGCATGAGATTTGAGAGACATACACTGAAAGGTGAATATTTATAATGCAGCACACCGTGATTGAAACTATAGATTGATTTAAGGACATGGGTATATGGGTAAATCCAGCTTTGAGCTTTTCTAATCAGTTATAGAACTATAGGGTGTATAAAAAAGATTTTAAAAGTACAGGAAATCTGAAAAGATGAAGTCATTGTTTGTAAGTTACATCAGATCAAAACTTGGGTACTGAATGACAATATTAAAACATTATAAGAAAAAAAAAGCATGCGTCAACCGGAATACGTACAGTGGAAATATACTAAGGTCATCCATACATGTGAACATTTAAGTTATTATGAACAATGCAAATATCTGAACTTGCACAGTGTCTCATATACATATTTAATAGGAGACCTTATTTGGGTATATAGGATATTTAGAGACAACTACCTCTGGGACTGTTTAGGTTTATCAAAAGGTAGCAGAGAACTATCAGACAGCCTATGTAGAAAATTCTACAGGAATGAGAAGTGTGCTAATTGGGTCTCTGAAAGAGCAGTTGATGCATGGAATAGACTACCAACTTACATTAGAGCAAGAACTTGTTTAGAAATTTTTAAGAACAGCCTGGACACTTACTATGGGATCAACTATTTTGGTATATTGGCAGGCTAGAAGGTCATTGATGTCCAAGCTTGAAATGTGTGTATTTGTCTATGTATGTATGTCCCTCAATGATCTCCTACAGCATTATATCAGAGATATTTACCCTGAGTGAATTAAAGACTGAATGACATTCCTCTTCCGAAACTATTGTTTACCTTGCCATTTGGATATTCAGTACAAAGAAACCCACTGAGGTGAGGAAGATATAGACAATGCTGTTTTAATGAACCCATGATCATTTATGTGTACTCAATTGTTAAAGCTAGCCCCCCTGCATATCCCACCCTTGCTATCTGTGACACACCTTCTTTCAGCTATGCCGTGCATCTTTGAACCCATGTCTGACACAGCTCTACATCTTCAGCTAGTGATACATTTCAGGGCCCCACCCTCTCCATGAGGTAATATTTATTTGAATCATTCTTGAATATTCATGTTAAGTAATATAATCCACATTACCTTCTATTTTCTCAAGTCTTCATCTTTGTAGTCACCTTCCTCTGGCTTGACCTCCCCCAATAAATTGCCTTCTGACCCTTTGCAACCATGACCTGGGCTATCAAGAAAGGGTAAATGCAATATACATGAATAGCTCAGAGTAGCCAATGAAACAGCACATTCTTTTTCAGGTCTATATTATAACAGCGGATGCTTAAAATAGCGAACACTGTATAACCGACCCAAAAAAATGAAAACACAAAATTCTGAACAAACAGAAGAGCAATTTTTTCCCAGGGAAGAAAAATTGCTGGTCTGCAAAAAAAAAAACAAACACAAAATAAACTGGGGGGGTTACCCCCCACCCCCAATGTGGGGGCTGTGCCCCCTATACTCCCCTACTTAAATATACCCACTCCGAGATCACACTACAGTGGAGGAAACGGCAAAGTCGGAAAATGGCCCAGTGATTTTTTTCTCTGGGGAAAAAAAATCGCTGTTCCGTGTCTTTGGGATTTTGCCATTTCGACATTTAGCTGTCGATTAAACAGCGTTTCCTATATTAAGTGTTCACTTAATAGGAGACCTTCTTTTTCTTATAGTGCAAGGAAACCACATTACCTATATAAAACATACATGGACATACAGAGAACATACAAATAATAGGCAGGCATTGAAAGGGAATCAAGAATGAAGCCTGGACTTGGTACTGTGAAGCAGAGATCTTAGTAAGTGACCCACAGAAGTGCCCACTTTCAGCATGGAACTGTTTTCATATCATAAGCTTCTCTAGATTGTATTGTTTTTCAGTGAGTACCTGCTGATATACATAAGCTTGTATCATAGATTGTCCAGTTCCATTCATCTCATGAATTCAGTTCCCCTTATTGTACATTTTCTTTGTTTTCTATCTTGTTTATCTGCTCATTGCCTAATTGTAGTCTTCCCCTTGTGGAATTTTCAGCACTTTGTACAACTGCAGGACTGTTTTAAGGTCTCCACATCCCACTGTTGAAGCCATTCTCATAGGACTGGCCTTAGTTATTATGGGAAAAGTCATCAATAGTCCCCATGTTCCCTATTTATTGGATCCTCATGTTCCCAAGCTGACCTGACAGTTAATGAAAATTCTTGTCTGTGGCACAACTACAAACAATGAGATAATGTTTACTATATGGTTATTCACTACAGTTTTTTCTGCAGTGATATTTAGGCATTCCTGACTAGATGACAGTTAATCTAAGATCAGATTTCTGCCACATTCCCTGCATAAAGTTCTGCATCTGTCTTAATACTCTAGCAACATGTATACTGCAGTGGGAATGGTGCAATGGGATGGAATGACTGTTTCTCAATCTAATTACAGCTTATAACATTGCAGGACTCTGTTTTTGTGTGATATTAGTCAAAGAGAGGGAGAGAGAAAAGCCCAAAGAAGTAACATGCAGGAATGGATAACGAGTCCAATATATTTCAGTATGTTTTGGATTTACATTAACTTTTCAGTAACAGCACAAACTGCTTACAACAGTGCATGCATGCAGCACATCACAATTCCAATTTTCATCTTAAAGGAGCTGACCTTCTGTAGGAAGCACAGTGCAATCATGCTGCGCACCCCTGAAATAACGTATAACCTGCAGGACTACTAACGAGATTAGTTGTTTGTAAAGAAGGTGCATAAGGCAGCCTTGCAGTACACATGGAGTACTAATATATATATATATATATATATATATATATATATATATATATATATATAGATATATATATATATATGGCCAACATCTATATAGTTAACAAAATTTGAATGACTAAGCAAATGGTCAACAGGTGTGCAAGATCAAATAATATTTGAATCGGGTAATATGCCTTTTCCCAATTTTGTGCAATCCTGGAGTTAGAATATATAATAAGCAGGGGGTGTGGGGGGTAGAGGGGACTTGCCCAATGCAAACACATTGTTTTTTGTTTAATTTTAAAGTTTTATTTTTGCATGTGCCAAAGCTGTTGTTTTTTGCACATGTAGTAGAGTCTCAACATGTCTAATGTTGAAGTTTTTTGGTTGACATTGTGAATGTTAATATTTTCGTCATTCAACTATGAGTAGTCCCATACAGATATAGATATAGGTAGACAGACAGATTGATAGATGGATCCCTCCCACTGTGTTTTGTGCATATATGCAGGCTATTGTCCATTGCCTACTCTGCTATGCTGCTTATTTAAAATGTTAAATTTTAGTTTATTTTATATTTGTTTACTAGTTTACTACTTTGATCACATCTGACCATTTTCAGGTGCTGTCCAGGTGAAATAATTCATAAAGAAAAAAAACAAAAAAGTGAAACAGAAAGGCAGTTTTCTGTGCATATCAGAAACAGAAAAAAATGTAAGAAAATATATGAACTGTACAGTAACATGTAATATATATATATATATATATATATATATATATATATATATATATATATATATATATAAAATAAAAAAACAGCAGGCTAGCCATGGAATCAGGCATAAACAAAGATTTATTCCACAAATACAAATGAAATGAGGATAAGCGCTTTCGGGTTCTAAGACCCTTTTTCAGATCCACATTGGACTGATTTATATATGTGTGTATATATATATATATATATATATATATATATATATATATATATATATATATATACATATAAGAATGATTATGGGAAAAATGAACTTTTCTCATGACTATATTTCAAATTTCCATCATGGTGGAAATCATACCCTCCTGTGGTATTTTCAGCAACATTAAAATAGTACACATAAGTTTCACTGTTGTAAGCTGTGTGTAATTAACACCATCATCTGTCCAGTTCTTATATATCTATATATCTGTATATATATATATATATATATATATATATATATATATATATATATATACATGTGTGTGTGTGTGTGTGTGTGTATTGTATAGTGTATAATGCCACCCTGCTGTTTAACCCGCTTGGTACTATACAGATGTACCAGTGTCATCCACCTTCAGCTGAACATTGCAGACAACTAGAGAAAACCAGCATGGAATTCATACTTTTCTGATTGCACTGAACTGGCAGTTGCTCCATTCAGCTTCTAAATTCTATATTTGTCAACTTAGCAATCAGTTCATTGCCCACACTATGGCTATTTCACAATGTGACTAGCTCACACTATGGCTAATGGACAGTAAGGTTAGTCCATACGATACCTAGTTCATCTAATGACTACCTCACAGTATGGCTATTTCATAGTATGACAGTAATGCTGTCTGAGCCACAGTCAACACTTTACAAACCTTTTATCATATGCAACACCTAATTTTATCAAGGATTTATTGTAAGTTTGGAATTGATTTTTTGAAGAATTGATTACAAGGACATCCATTTAGCAGGCAGCCTCCCTCCATTCTCATAAGGTAAATGCCCCAATCGGCAAACAGAGCAGGCTGATCTCAAAACAGGTTTCTGACAACTGCTCACAGGAACAACCTCGGACATGTGCTCTTGCAGGCTAAATACAAATTAGATAGGTGATGTCAGTGCCATTTAATCAAGAGACTCTTTACAAACCCAGAGAAAAATAATTCTGAGATATCACAGTCTCAGGAATTAAAATAACAGAAGCAAGCCACACACTGTGGAGTGCACATTAGTCAATCAAGAAATACACAGAGTTAAGTGTTGGACCTAAACATCTCATTGAGAGAGCAGTAGTAACCCCCATCAAAATTGACAACATATTCTAGTTTGCTCTATCCTTTTACTTAACTGGTATTTTACCCATTGAATTGCACATAAATGTGCATTTTATGTGTTTAATGTGTCATTTATTTTCATTTGTGCAACAGCTGACAGCCTGGCTGAACTGTTTATAATCTCCACGAACCATTCTGTAGCCTGTTGTTCAATTGTGATTCTCTAGTACACAATTATTGTCAGCTTTCAACTTGTCATTTATGGCAACAGATTTAGATGTAGTGCACTGCAGATTTCAAACTACCTAAGTACTTTTATATTGTTTCAGCCTGTCATTCTGCAGTATCATCTCTACAGTCTGCCCGTTAGTGGTAGCCCCCGGTCTGTATTATAACTGTGCTCTCACACCAGCTGATAAGACTAAGCAATCCAGTGAGAATCATGGGAATCCTGTACCACACCCCTCTTGGAAGTGTCAGCAGTACAATTGTTATAATTCACCCCAAGAATGCAAATATGGCTAAGTTATTTTACTGCATCTAGTACACATGAGCTACAGACAGTTTCTGGCTCTCATCTTTATGTGCTACATACCACCATCCCATTCAGTGCTGTTGTATATGTAATGCTCTATGGTTGTTAACTGTCTTAAAATATAACTGCTGTATATACAGTTTAAAATGCTTTGATCTCTTCTGGAGCTTTTTTGATAAGATTGCTGATCAATATTTTTGTGATAAGATGGAAAATCAGCTAACTTATAATAAATAAAATAAATGAACAAATAAAATAATTCAACAGAACATGCACATAGTCAACTTCTATATGAATTAAAACTGTCAGAGAGGCCAATCGCTTGCAGCTGCAAAATTCACATCTAGGAATATCAAAGAAATAAAAAAGAGTCAACGCTCTTAGAAAAATATTTATTCTGACAGACCTATTCAGAATAAGCTGCTCATAAGGGTTTCCATTTAACAACCTTACCCAGCAGATTATCTTTAAGTAGATAAGGACATCTTGCATGTTTCCTTGTTGACCTGGAACCTGATGCAGCTATGGATCATTATTGAATATTTATTTATTTATTTATTTATTTATTTATTTATTTACATTTGTTTACCAATCAGCTTGATGTCCCAAAAGGCATGATGTCATATTTATTTGCATACTTTGCACTTTCTGACTGAGACACAGGAGAGCCGTCTGCTCTCTTCTCATCTCCAGCACACATTTCACTTGTTCATAATCCTGTTCTAGTAATATCAATTTCATTAAGCTGCAAACCAGTCAAATCTGGATTAACATGTCATTTTGTTTCTTTAATGTTTTACGAAGTTGACAAAGGCAGTCTAGCATAGGACATGACTACTCTGGTAACTGGGTTCTACAGATTTCTTACTCGTAAATTGATGTGTCATGTGCTACAGCTTTTTATAACTGTCTCATACTGGGATGGAACATAAAAGTACCTTAGGGAGAGCATAGTTCAACTGTCCTTAAGGCTGACTATTCATGCATCACAATGTCTTCTCAGCTCTCATTACTTCTCCATCACATCACACTGCCAATGACTCCTTTTTCTGTACTTTGAAACTTAAAATCAAGGAGCCATTCTATTTGTCACTGAGGACTAGTCTCCCTTTTTCCTACTCTAAATATTCAGAGATTTATTTTTTCAATATCCTATGACCACTCATTCTTTAATGTCACATATTATACTTGGAAGATCCAATACCATTTAGTTATAACATGGTAACCACACAATATATACTTTTCTCTCTATATTTACATCACTGAGACTTATACTGTATGCCACATTTTATAATTATTTATAAAAAAAATCAGCTGACCAACTTTAATCATGTGGGCCTTGATATATAAAACTTTAATTATATGTTGCCAACAAAATAAGAAAATATCAGTCAGTAAGGAATTGGACATGAACCCATCACTTTGCAAGTGAATTGGAAATATTATGTTAGAGAAATGTTATACGGAAGATGATCAGTTTGCTTTTCTATTTTGAGTTATTTTTGTGTGTTTCTCTTTGAGTAGTATTGCTATGTATAGCTTTTTAAAATTACTCCTTAAATATTATTATTGCAGAGTGTCAACAGTTTATTATAACAAATATGTCTGCTTTTTGTATTGTCAATATAGCTACTCAAATCACTATTATAAAATGCATGCTTTAAATAGAATATAGACCCCTGAACACTAAATGCTACTCAGCACTTTCCTCTCATCACCTGACATTTGCTTTTTGACATCTCCTGCCTAATACGCCCATAATGTGCTTCCTTGTTAACTTCCCTGATAAACTAGTGTGGTACTCAACTAGAAGTCAAGATAAAGCTCAAAACACTGTATACACATAACTTTCCTATATATTTCTTCAGCTGAAGGCCATATTAAAGTCTAGAAAACTAAATCCACATAACTTCACTACACATTTCCTGCATCTGTTTATTACAGTATTACAGTAGCTTCTCATATTTGAAAGACATTGGTCCCACCATGAACACATGCTCCTTCCTGTCTATCTGCATATTTTCTAAGAGATTCTCATAACCTCCTTCTCAGTTTCTTCACCACTTTACATGTGACAATATAAAGCAGACTGATCCCTAGTTCTCTGTATTAAACTTAAGATGTTTTTATACAGCAGGATAACATCTCCTTTTCTTCAGTCTACTGCAAAAATTATCTGCGTCTGTAATATTCTAAACTATCTTGCAACTTGATCTTTGATCATACAGCCCACTTCTTTACTGCCCTGGTTAGTTATCCATCTGATAGTAAAATAATTTCAGACACATAAATTCCTTTCTTACCTTCAGTGGTGCATTTTCACCCTCTGTACATTTCATCTCATGAAACCACTTTCTCTCCCTTTGGCTAGCATTCCACCTTTGTCTTTTAAAAACTTGAACGTATTGCAATAGTTTGGAAATTTCTCTTGCCTTTTGCATCCCTCAAAACTCCTATAATTCAATGCCAGTTTGATTATTTCTTGTATATTATCTCTCCATTCCTAACATCTTTAATCCATTCATAGTACTTTTAACTTTTCTAGTTATTTGTTTTTCTTACCTATACTTGCAGTCATTTTAGTGAACTCTTTCTAGTCATTAAATATGCACTCTTTTCCTCCTTAATCTCTTTCCATCTATATTTTTCTACACCCATGTTTCTTCCATTAAACAAATTTTTATATACTGAGTCACATTTTTCATTGTCTTCCCTTCTCTTAATACAAACTCACATTTCTTCCATTACTCATGGTATAACAATTAGGATGTTCATGTATGACCACATCCATTTACTTTATAATATTTTTCTCATAAATAAACGTTTTTGTAATCTGGCCACCCATTATATAATCTTATCGCAATGACTGATAAACTACAGGGATGAATGGATTAATTTCCCAACCCTTTCTCCTTACCTCTCCTTCAGCGCTTTTTTTCTGTTACATACATCAAAAATATTTCATCATTTAGCAAGAATCCTCATTAAGTGCTCCATATCAAACCTCACCACCATTGCAACAACTGTTTATTTCTTATATTAGTTTAACTTAGTAGTTTGTTAATCAAATGAGCTGTGTAAGCAGAGATTTTTTTTAAGACAATTCTTCAGTTTCTTTGTCAGTCAGGTACTCTGCATCGTTATAAAAAAACTGCAGATGGCAGTTCATAAGTGAATAAATAAGTACTAGGCTAGCAGCTCTTGTGGGCCAATTTAAGCCTAGCCGATTTACCTTTCAAATGTAAGATTCAATCTCTGTATCTTGTGTATGTTACATAAATACCTTAACCATAATACCAGCCCCAACTCCTACAGGGAGTAGAGGATACAGAATGGAGGACTGAAAGTTTAGAATGGTTTATGTAAAAATGTACAGAATATATTGCAACTGATATGAGGGAGGAGAGCTGTTTTGCAGTCACCATTAAAAACTGATATGCTACATGAAAGAAATGTAAAGGAAAGGACAGGGGGCAGGTTAGTTTATAGAGAAAAATCTATGAAGCATAGGTAATGCAAAGTTGTATTTAGGAGAGCCTGGGCAGCTGGAAGCAAAAACACAGGAAATGAAGCAGATATAAAGAAAAAGATGGGCACAGAGTGAGGAAGAGAAACATTAGAACACTACATTAATTCATAACTAGTCCATTAGCCCTATGCAGATAAAAATAATGCGTCTATATTACATAATCGAACTTTTAAAAGTTTGAACATCATATGGTCGACATCATATGATCGAACTTTTAAAAGTTTGAAAATGTAATAAAAAAAATAAATAAACCAAAGGAAAAAAACTACCTGAATGGTTTGAGCAGGGGTGGAAAGACAGCCTGCACCCTCATTTGGGGGGGCTGCACCCCCCCACACCCCTCGCTCTTTAAATTTACCAACTCCGAGATCGCACTACAGTGCAGAAAAGGGAAGTCTTCCCATTTCGCACTGTATGGAGTTCTCCATTTAAATGTTCGAACTTTTAAAAGTTCAGTCATATGGTGTTCACTATATGACATTCAAACTTTTAAGAGTTCGACAACATGATATAAACCTAAAATAACTACATGTACTTTATTTTAGAAATTCAGAGTGATATCAAAACCAGCATTAGTATTATCGTGGGCATTAATGTTTGCCAGACCACAACCAATAACTCATCATGCATATCTGTGCATTTTGATGAATGATAAGGGATACTGTTAAAGGCACTCTGTTTAATTTAACAAGTTTTTTAGTTTTAGTTAAGTACCAGTTTAGGGAGAACTTTAACTGATGAAGCTAACTAAAGCAGCATGCATTGATGTACCTTTATCAGTAAATTAATTTTAAAAATTCATTTAATCTTACATTTGTACATACAAAAAAAAGCATATTCTAATGTCACATAAATCAAATATTAGAAAACAAAACTGTCTATTCTTAAGCAGGACATTTGATACTCCAGAAGTGTCCATGGTAAAGTGGGAGCCTAACTTTAAAACTAGAAAGGATACATTTAGGTAGATCTCTACTGCAGATAACCATAACCTGTAAAACCAGAGGGTAAGAAGCATTTCAAACTCATAGTGATGTGTGCCTGGCTGAGTTTCCACATGTGATGTTCTTATGTTGGTATCTAATTCAAAAATCCATTCATTCATTCATTTCTTCATTTATTTATTTAATTATGTATTAACATGTATTGACATTTCTTTACTGGGATAGTCAGACTGAGTAGGAGCCCATTTTTATCAGAGGCCCAGGTAAAAAAGCTTCAAAGTATTATAAAACATTTTAAGAACAATAATTTTACACTATTCAAAAATAATACAAAACATTCACAGTTTAAATAATTATACCAGGATGGACATAATATGAAAACACTGATTAAGAATAGATACAAGTTAATATTTAGAAAAAAATTTGCCAGGTTAAAAAGAAATTAAAGGTATTTTAGTATAATACAAAAAGGAATGGCAATATGAAGTAAGAGGAAAAGGAGGCTCATGTATTAAAAGCAGAGAGTAACGAGATGTAAGGTATGAATAAGTACTTGTTGACATTTAGGGATATACTTTATCCTGGTCCTGAGCAAGAAAAGGGCCAGACTTTGGCTAGGAAATCTTTTAGAATGGTTTTGAAGGATGGGAGGGAGAGTAATGATCTGATAGATAAAGGTAAGTAGTTTCAGGCTTTAGTAACATGGTATGAGAACAGACATTGCCCAGTAAATTCATCAATCCATAATTCATGTAAGAAAGTTTAGGGCTATCTGAAGGCCAAGGGAACAAGACAGAGCAACTAATTTTAAAAACAATGCCAGTATTTCACAACATATATATATATGTATACACACAGACACACACACACACACACACACACACACACACACACACACACACACACACACACACCTGTGAGCAACATGTAGGATTGTCAATTAACCTATAGCATGCCTTGGCTTGTGAAAAGAAGCCAGAGAACTTGTGAAACAAAAACTCCGAAAACAGGTTTACTAGTATGAACATATAATCTCTCTTTGAATTAAATAGAAAATATGACAATGAAAGTAATACATGGGTTACATTGACGTACAGCCATTTTGTGTTTTAACATAACTGTCAGTAATGAGCAGTGAATTTAAAACATGACAAGCAATTAGAAACCATACTAGAGATCTGTAAGACAGTAATGACAGCAGTCCTTTGGATAATTTGCAGTCTTTGAGAATACATGGCATTCTTTGAATATGTACGTGTAACAACTTATGCTTAATTATTTAATTCTTTGTATCAGATCTGCTTCAGGCAAAAGCTATGTTAACATATTCCTCTCTAAAGCAAAAACAAAATATGACAAGCATGACTCATGTTGATAGATTTAGCAATGATTGACAGATGAAAATCATTGCCTAGGAATTATAATGTAAGCAATTATAAGAAATCAAAGAGAGATTAATCCTAGTCTGTTTTGAGTGGAAACACTTAACATGTAAGGATTTATTTCATCTGAAGTTAATAACACAATACATTTCTGACAGCGGCCCAGGTGATTAGGCTTGCATATTATAACATCATTGTACCTAATAATGTTTTCCTATTACCTGAATCTGTCTCAATTAATTTTCTTTACATCTGGATAAAATCAGGCTGGACAGGACATGCAAGTGAGAGGACCAAACGATGCATTAGTTATATGGAACAGCACACCTGAGCTAATCTTCATTTAGGTCAGAGCGAAGCAAATCTGAATTCCTATATTTGAAATGGCAAAATTAAAATCAACAGAGGCATGAATTATTTATTATATATTACTTATGTATTATTACTAAGTATTATTTTATAAATTATTTTATATTAAATAAGCAGGCTGATAATAAGTCAAAAAGCAATTCTGCTTTGATATTTTCATTGCTAACTTTGCTGAATCAGTTTTCTCTGCTTTCTTATCTCTGTCTATGCCAATGCCATAAACTTTGCATCTATTTTTTCTGTCTACTTTATTTTTTCCAAAAATGTTAATGAAAAGCTTGTCACTGCTAAAAGACAGAAACTAAACTTAGTTAAAATCACTAAACTCAGTTAAAATGCAGCATTATTGGTAAAAGACATTCTTGGTAACATATGCAAACTTCCAAGGAGGAACATAGATTAGTGAAAAACCTGATACTTACTAAGCAATATGAATCCCTAGCTCAAAATAAAATACATGTAGTCACATCCAGTTAGAAAAGTTTAATAGAAAACATTAAACAATTTTGTCCGCACGTCAGTCGCCCTGCTAGACTGGGGTCCAGGGAAGTAAATATTGTGGGAAGAAATATCCAGGGAATTGTTATGGCTAGGCTTGTATAGGCCCTAGGGCTGATAGCCTAGTACCAACCTATGAACCCATGAACACAACAAAGGACTTTATAAGAAAGAAAATCATACAACACGTATCAATATTTAAACATGGAACAATAACTCACATGACTTGTAAACTAATAAATCTCATTTTAGCTTATTGTACTTGATACTAAAGACTCTCTTACTTGTTACAGAATCATTGATCCTAGGAGATGTATTAGCTTCCCTTAAAATTGGGCAAATTAATCCTGTATAACAAAGAACAAAATCTTCTTGAAATTTGTAGCACTCCTACTAAGCCTAGCTAATTAATCAGAGTAATCTTTCTTTTTAGTATCATAATAATGCTGATCAACACATTTTTTCAGAGTTTTTTATCTTTTTAATATTATAAAGTGGGTCACGATAAGCAAGAAACTGTAGAAAATACCCCCAACTGTGTTACAATTAAACTGTCCACTACAAGTGTAGGTGCTGATAATTCCTAAAGTAGGAAAACATCCTTGTATTAATAAATTTACATTGTTTATGTGATCCAAACTTGTAACTTCCAATAGGGTGATTGGAATGTGGACATTTTCCTTAATTTCCAGATGTTTCTTAATGCTAAACCACCTTTACTTGTTAATATTGGTTCCAACCATACTTTATATAAAATGCCATCAGCTATACTGAAAATCTGTCAATGATGCTTAATAATACTTTTGATAGATGAAATATCCACATGATATCCTAAAACATTATTTCACCAAAATCATTAACAACCCTGGTCTTAGAACTTGTTACTAAAGGTCTCCTAAAGACTTCTCGTCTGTACTACCCCACAGATGATATCATTATCTAAAATGTCTGAATATAGGATATTGTAAAAAAAATGTTTTCCAAAATCTTAATCTCATCACAAACTTATCATCCTCGGTTACTAAGCAAGGTAGCCTCATAAATTAATCTTTTAAAACACACAATTGTCTTCCCATTTACATAAAACTAAGTTCATGAAATGGGTGCTGCTGTTGCTTCAATTTCTATTCCTGCCTGGCCTCTGCCTAAAAAATTCTCCTTTAGAGGTTAAAGAAATTTGAGTGAAAAATCTATATCTGTTAAATCACTAAGGAGATAAACCTAAACCAATGTTATAAACCTAAGTCTTTCAAAACACCCTTTAACCACTGAATGCCATTGCCCTAGAGACTAACAATAAATAAATCACGAAAATCACTAGTAAATAAAATGTATTCAGAGGAATGTTCAACATACTGCCAAGAATCCTTCAATTCAGTAGGTAATAAATCCAAAATTTCTTTCAACTTATGATCAGTTTGATCAATATGTAAAAAACAATGGTTAAGTTTACTCCCCTTGACTGAAATAAGTCTCATTGGAGGATTACTGTTTTATGTATGGATCACTGGGATACCAAAGATACTGGGAATAATAGGATAATCCACTTTATAAAAGTATGTACTTTGTCTATTTGTTGATTTAACAATGATTGTAAAAAAAATCTATGTTTCAATGCATAATATGAAATTTGCTCTTCAAAATTATTTCAAAAATAAATTGTTATTCAGCAAGTTAATAAGTTTAGTTCTGTAGTTAATTGAAATCATCAAAACAACTCCATTCCCTTGCCAGTTTTCATAATACAGATGGATATATTAAACAATTAGAACAAAATTATAATATTTTGTTTTATGCTGATCCAATAGCACAGCCTTCTCTCTAAGTTTCTTAAATAACGTTAAAAGGGTAGGGTTGAACGTATAGCCTCATTGTAATCTATTATGCTCTTCCATACCTTCAGAAAACTAAAAAAAGAAGAAAAAATCATGTACCTTACAAATAATTTGAGTTAAATTAAAGCATCCCTCTTTACTTTAATAAAAGTAAGACCTTTTTCAAAAAGAATCCTGGATGAATTTGTAATGACAAAATCAGTAAAACTGCAAATTGTAATCGTGCATCTGAAAAATGCAGTCCCACTTGATTATGAGAAACATCACTGGCCCCAGTGAAACTGTTGTTTGAAACAAGACTAGTGTCAGTCCCAACAAACCAAGCCACTACTGCTAGTGCTCCATTGAACCAAAAATGGAGGTTTCCAGTTGGTGGGCTGATACTGAGTCTAGACCAAGTTATACTAAAATACCATTCTTACAGCACTCTGAATATTGGTTTTCATTAGAAAGATTTTAGCTATCCTCCTTATAAAAAGACACATGGTTGCAAATGGTCTATTCATAGCTGAAATCAACAAACTTCTTGTCAGACAATTTGCCCTAAGAGCCATGCACCTTAGTTCTATGGACAAAGCATGTTCAGTAAAGCAAGTTTTGAAATCTCGTAGAATCAGGAAAAAAAGTTCCATAAAAAAAAAAAAACAGAACAATGATCTCTGCATTCAAGGTATTCATATAGCTCATATTTGGTTTATGGACCATTGTTTACTTATTGACTATTCTGGAAAAAAAAATGGCATGTGAGAAAGGTAGCTTGGCATTGAGTGAAAGAACAAGATTATAGGTAAAAGCTGTAGACAGCAAGTTTCACACCAGGGTTGCTGGATATATCTCAATGACAGGGTAAACCCAATGATCTGGAAGAGATTTCAGGAAGATATGTGTATATTTCTGAGTGCCAGGAGTTGAGATAGATTTATCACATTTTATAAACTTTCCTTCTGCATACCTGCCTTACATTGGAATTCTGGGCACCTCTAACTGGGTGGTGGGCTTAGAACAGTTCAAACTTACACTGGAAGAAGTAAATTTCTCAAAAGTCAATGAATGGTTGGGTAAACACCCATTGCTTACTGCCATCATGACCTGTATCTATAGAAACAGAAAGAAAGAATGAGAAGGGACCATAGAAAAAGGTGCAGTGAACCATTATGTGTCTCCAGGACTCACCAAAGGGAATCCTCATTGAAGAAATTAGGGCATTTATACAGCAGGAAGCCTTGTGCAGTAAGTACAGCTGAAAATAGTTATGAGACTGAAAGAAATTCAAAGCATCAAGGTATGGTGGTGAGTAGTTCTAATTTTAAAGAGAAATCATAAGGAGTACTACATGTGGATAACATTATTACAAAAAGGTGTGTGTGGGTAAGTAATAATGTACAGAAGGACCTAAGGGAGAGTACGTCATACCAAGAATGTTAGAAAAACTTGATAGGAGCATGACAAATTGTAATGCATGCAAGTAGTAGTTGTGTAGACCTTCACAAATTGCTTGAGTGAAATCATTAAACTTTGAGCACAGATGCTGGGGATGACTGAGGGGCAAGAATGATAATAAAGGATGGATGGAAGGTAGTAAATTAAAACAATCCTTACAGGATGTAGGAAAGTAATACAAATAAAAACAACATACTTTGCGAAGCAGTATAAGAAACAGACAGGCCTAGCAAAATACTAAAGATGGTGATCACATACACAGGCTTATAATAGGAAGACTCTTGGAAACTTGAGAGGGAAGAATGGGTTTTGGTAATCTGTTAATAAGACAGCAAAAAAAAAAGTATAATTGAGTTTATGATTCAACATATTGATTTATGTAACGATAATTTAAGTTGAAAGCAACTTCACATTGAAAAAACATGGATAGAGAGAATTATATTGAAGATTATCTAAAATAACATAAGATACCTACCTCTGTTAGATATGGCAAAGTGTAGGTCTGTTAAGGGAAGATGTTGCCTTCTGAATCTTGTGGCATTCCTTAAAAAGGTAACAATAGCATGTGATTAAGAGCTGACAGTGTGTAATCTGTATTTCAGATATTCTGAAGATATTTCTTATATGTCATATAAGGGTGTTCATACCTAACCACAAATGTAGTATCAGCATTCACTTCTGAATGGAGGCACCTAACTACTAGCCAATGGCTGCACCCACTAAAACCTTGCACATGAGGCAGTTTTTCTCTTTCCCTCAACCTAACTATACCTTTTGTGACACACTAGCATCAGTAATAAGACAGCTAATTTTTTGAATGTTCTTTCCTAATATCAAAATGAGAAATGAATAATAAAAACACAACTGCAACTGGGTAACGTATATATTTCAATAACAGATGCTGAAGTTCTCCAAGATGGTCTACCACACACCTGGTACAGTCATAATGACCTCATCTTTAATGTTAGCAAATATAGCAGCATGAGATTTGTTGAAAAGGACATATATTACATTTACAGGACAGTTAGAAAAAAACAAATGACAGAATCATAAAAACTCAAAAGACAGTGGCACAAAAATTCATAAAATAGTGCTATTGCTAAAGATCTTGCGACAGTGAGGTAAACAGCAATTTAAACTGTGATCAGTGTGCATTGACTATAGATAGGAATGTGTATTTTGTATACCATCTACTTCTAATGGGCAGTTTTAGTCACCTTAGGGACATTATTGTACCACTTTATGCCTCACTGATCTGGTCCATTGTTGAATAGAATTCTCCATGGTGTGGCCTTCAAACAAGTCACCTTAAACAACCTGAGAAAGCATTATTCCTTACTAGGAAATTTGTAGAGTTGGAAAAACTTTATCCAGGAAAGCTACAAAAAGTCTCATTGTATTCTGTTTCTTAATGAGTGCATACAAATGACATCTGCCAGGTGTATAAGACAATGTTTGAGCCAGTTCTTTTTCAAAGTCCATGCCTGGAATGCTCTATGGTAGTGTGAACAAGTGTGAACAGGTAACCTACTACTTAAAAAATTCATTGGAGTTATGCAGGAATATGAAAGATTGTTTCCACAGCACATAACACCTTAAAAATATTATGGATAAGTTTCCCCTTTATCAGGAGAAATCAGTCATTAAATTATTTCAAAAATAATCTTGATATATATTAGTGTGTGTGTGTGTGTGTGTGTGTGTGTGTGTGTGTGTGTGTGTGTGTGTGTGTGTGTGTGTGTGTGTGTGTGTATACAACACTGTCATGCTCTCTGTCTATGGTAGGGTCAGAAGTATCAACATAGAAATAGTGCAGTCAAATTTCTTGAAGATATATTGGTCAAATGATTAATTTATTTTCTGCATGATGAAATGTGTGAGGTGTACAAAACTGGGTGACCCCAGGAGGGCTGTTCCAATATGATTATGATGGTCTGTATGCTACAATTTCAGGCAAAGAAGGTGTTGAACATTTTAAAATGGGTGGCATTAACTAAAATTAAAAAAAAAAAAGAACTTGCATGTTAGCAACAATGAAGATAATTGTAGTGCTGGTAGTTCATCGTCTAGCACACCTATTTTTGGTGCTAGAAGATCAGAAGGCTGTGGGTTCTATTTCCACCCCAAGTGTTTGGATTAATTTTCCAATACAGACACTCAGGGTTAGCATAATCTGGTACTACATACCTAAGTGTGCAATCCTAAGGATGAAACCTTAACTTGAGGACTCATTTGACTGAGAAAGCAGTAGCACAGGTGGATGAAAAAGATCCATGGCAACTATCAAATGAGTAGGGGATTTTTACTTATATACATAATTCATTTTTATAAACATTTTCACTTTACATATATAAAAAGCAACAAAATAACTTTAAAGTTAAAAAAAATATGCAAACTCATAAAAATATTATTTTAATTATATTTCAATTATTGTAATGTCACCCCATCCCTTTCTCCACAAACATTTGCTTATTCTTCTCAAAATAACATCACAGTCCATTATTTTATAATACAGCAATTCACATCTAATATTCCAGAATATTCATTCAGTAATATCAATATTAATATCCTACCCATAATCTATTTTTTCTTTCTTCTTTCTTCCCATCATAAAACCATAACATACTATATGCAAATATCTGTTTTAAAAACATTTAAACTAATATTCATTTTTAAACTTCTCCCATACCTGTTTAACCCTATCACATTCAAATAATGCAGGTTCAATAGATTCTTCCACTTTGCTAATTTGACAGATTCATTCAGTCCTCTGCTTTCAGTTCATATGCCCATTGACTAGTAATTTCACAACCATTTCATTGTTCCTCCGAAATTTAACCTGTCTTTTCTTTATTGCACTTTTATTTCTCAAACTTGTTTTAACATCAATGGGTTTGTATAATAAAGTATATTGATAATTTCCTCATAGCATGATTTCATGCTTTTATTTACATTCTCAACCCTAACTTCTCAACTTTTGTATTTTACTCTTTAACTTCATTATTTTGTATGCTCTTCTTCTTTTCCTTATGTTGTCTGCCATCCAAATTAATTTTTATTTCTCCCACACCATCTTTCCATCTATGTGCTTGTCCTTGATTGTCATTGTACACAGTATCCAGTATCAAAGAACTGAAGCTAAATGTACAATGGGATTTCTTAAACGTATCATTCCATTTTCATTTTTTCTTACAATGCAACACCTCTCTTTTAATGGGGTTTAATTTGAACTCCTATGTCCCCAAATCAATGTCCACTCATTCTTTTTCTAGACAGCTTGAAGTACATCAGCGCTTCTCATGTATCAAACACATTTTTTCAAATGCTACTTAGAATGTTCCCTCATACTTGCTACTCTAATTTCTTCTATTTCTTCCTTCCATTGCTTTTCTGCTATCTCTTTCTTCTCAAATGTCATCCCCATTTTACATCTCACATTCTAAGAAATACATCCTCCAATTTTTATAGCATTTCCAAATCCTTTATTTTTATCTTTATTAAGTTGTTTTACTTACCCATACTTTATTCTTAGCAATTATAACTAAGTCATCAGCATATACCATAAATATTGGAATTCTTACTGCATCTCTCATTTTCCATTCTGCTATCTCATGTCTCTTCATATATCTTAATAAGACCTCATTCATAACTAATAGAAATAAAACATAACTCATTGGGTGTTCTTTCTTCACTCCGTTCTTAATGCACAACCCTTCAACAAACAATCCATCAACCATTACTTCACTTCACATATTACTGTGCACTTAATGTAATATTTTTCACCTTTCCCCAAATCCATACTCCCGAATCATTTCCAATATACTGTCAAGTCCTTTACCATCATGTGCTTTTTCTACATTGCTGCCAACCGCTTAATACTCACTTTCTTCTCTGACAATGCAGTCAACCACACGTTGATTATAATCAACATATCATATAGCTGTCTTCCCTCCACCCCATAAACTCCTTTAATCAGCAGTTCTCTATTATTTTCTTTAACATCTTATAATCTGTATTACTTATGTTTTTGTTTTCCCACTTTTTAAAAATACATCTTACTATCCCTTCACACAATTAATTGCCGCTTATTCATTGCTGAAACTACTAACTCATAGTTTCCGCTGTTGAATACTTTTACTTAACCTTTATTTTTCTATAAACCCCATACCCTAGCGTATCTGGGCCTGGTGCACTAGCTGTATTTACTTATTTTAACATCTTATCCAACTCATTTTTTCTTAGCTTTTTCTTTAACTTATTTAAGCCTTATTAATCTTTCTAATCTCCTATTTCATTCTCTTATTTATCATTTTGTTTTATACAATTCCCTCACATATTTATTTACAACAAATATAATCCACTCTAGGTCATATTGTGCTTTACCACCTCTACTTATTCAGTATACATGGCATTTTTCCTTCTCCTACCTTGATTTTCTTAACAAAAAGTATGACACTTCTTCCAATCTCCCCTCCCCCTTGCAAAAAAAGAAAAAAAGCTTCTGCCGCTTGAAGTTGATTGGTGTAAGTGTATACCAAACAACCCCTGCTTCTGCTAGAAGATCCAGTCTGTGAGGAAGGTTGTGGTAATTTCTTCTTGTCATTTCCAAAAAGAAGGGTGAGCCATGGTTGTCTTGTCCAGAACTGAGTCACCAAAGTGATCTTGAGGATTCCGTCTGAATCTTCAGAACTACCCTGGTATTTAATGGAAAGGGTAGCTCAGCATATTTAAACATTCCTATAAAGGGAAAAGAAAAGGTATCTGTTTTCCAGGCCTTCCTGTATGGCATGCTGGAGAAGAACCTTGCTAGTGGTGCAGTGGATAGTCAAAAGGATAGGACAGAGAGTTGATACTGTGATTTATACAGACAGAAACTTAAAAAATAACAGAAGTCTGGATGATTAGGAATGTGATGATAATTGTCTTGTAAATCTAACGTTATAAGCAAACTTTAATGAGAAAGAAGAGGTAACAGGTTGTGAAAGTGACATCATTTTGAATTAGGACACTATCGCAAACATGTTCAGGAAAGAAAGATCCAGGACTGATCTCCAAGCATTTTCTTTCTTTCTTTGTTACTAAAACTATCCTTGTATAAAATCCCTTTCCCACCTGGGGAGGGAGAACTGGTTGTATCACTCCATGAGATAGCATGTGATGAAGGACATGTGGAAACAAAAGACTCTGGTCTAGAGGATGAGGAATAATCACTGGGAAGGAGGATTTTCCTCTCACTGCTATCTGTAATCTTGATGGTTGATCTTCAGAACCAAGCTGTCTGAAACTATCTGTTACTAAAGAGAAAAGTGGCAATTCAGACTTAATGTACAGGAAAAGGGGACTGTCAGGGTGCAAGGAGAGTGCAAAGTATCTTAAATAGTCATTCTGGCTTATTGGACTATCCTTGGTTTTGTGAATTTCCAGAATTGCTCATGGAACCCCCATTACCATTTCTTCTTAAAATACTATTTACCTGTATTTTTTTAGACTGTTTATTGTGTTTGTTACTAAAACTGGATTAGGAGTTAGAGAATCCCTTGTAAAACTAGAAAAAGGAGGGTTGAAAAAATGTTAGAGATTTCCTGCATCAGTTTTCCCTTTTTATCACACTTTTTGATCACCTCAGCAGTGGAGAGATTAAAAATGAAACCTCTATCCAAAAAAGAGTTTAAAATCTAAGTTTAAACATCGTCCAGGAGGTTCTGAGAATGCAATCAAGCAAAACTTCTCAAAACAGTACCAGCGACCATAGCCCACAAGGAAGTATCACGAGAGTCACACACATTGTATACAATGAGTAATGAGTTGAACAACAGGAGGAACTAAATTATTTAAAACAGATTTTTCTTCACAAAAAGAAACTGCAGATAAAACATTCCTAATACTTTCACAATTAGTCAGAACAAACCATAATATATGAGCCTGACAATTCAAAATTGTGAAAATCAAAGTTGCAGAAGCCTACACTCCCCATACTTGTCAATAATATTCCCATCCTTTTCAGAAAGAGTAGTATTTGAATTGGCTGTTTAGCAGCAGGGGGATTAACTAAAGCTACAGCAGCCGGATTAGGTTTGGGAAGAGTGTATAAAAGCTTAAAGATTGTGGAGCTTATACATCCTATCTGCCTTTTTAAGAACAGCTGGCTGATTGTCAGGAAAATTGCAGGCAGTAACACACACATTCTCCAAAGCTGACAGAACTGGAGGAATCATAGGATCATAGGGAGTTACTAGGTTAATGGCCCTAGAGCCTTCACAAGTCTAGCCAATTTCTACTCGTATTTCCATGATCAGCACTTTTTTCTCCTGTCCAAGAGGAACACAAGTAGAACCCCCAGGATAAATTAACAGGTACCCATCCAATAGTCCAGATTGTGTTTGAAGAGAGCCAATGAGGTGCTCTATTTGACATGAAATGGGAGTCTGTTCCAAAGGTGTGGTGACCTCTGGGAGATAAATCTGTCCCTCTAGGAGGCTCTATTAATGGGGCCGGGTTCTAGAAATTCCTTCTGTAACAGCTCCTAGTCTTTTGTTATGGACTTTGAAACCTCATTGTTCTCAAACTGAAAAAAAAATTCTCAGAGGAAACCACCATAGTGAGAGTTAGAAACGGAGCTCTCCTCAGAGCCTGGATCAGAAATCTGAGGAGAAAACTCTGCGTCTGTCCCTTCATCCTTCTGTCCAGATACAGAATTTGGAATCTCTTCAGGAAAGGAGTTATTCCCATTTTTTTGCCAGAAACTACTTTACAAGAAGGATCCACAGCCTGAATTTAATCCTGATCCAGACCCAGTAATCTAGTCCTGTCTAAGGAAATTTGAAGAAGAGTAGACACATGTTCACTTTTTTGTTTCTTTTTGACAGAAAAAATGTAACCAAAAGTGTTATTAATTTTAGCAACATTTTCCCCATGGAATTATGGACAACTTTCTGACAGAACAGAGAAGCCTTTCTTGTTTCTTCAGCCAGGACTGACAAGTGTGGCTCTCCTTTGCCCCACTGAGGAGACTGCAAAAGCCACAGAGGACGTGGTTAACCCCTGGTCCATAGTGGCTCTATGTGCTGCACCAGAGGGATCTTGAGTAAAAGATGAGTGGTCAGAGGCTCAAGTAATGGATGCAGCAGAGTTGCCCACTTGTGGCTGAGGCAAATTGCTAGCATGTTCTGATAACAAAAAATGTTTGCTTAACTTTTTCTTTTTGTGACTAGAAGAAGGATACATCATGGGACAAAAAGATTGTTCTATGATCAAGCCAAAACTGGTGTCTCTTTCCCTGGAAAATAAGTAGAAAATGCCAGTAAAAACAAAAAAGTCTTTAAAAGATACTAGTTCACAGACAAATACAGTAGAAAGTACTTTAAGACACTTTGCTAGCCCCACAAAGTAAAATAAACACAAATTTTCTGTAGAAAAAAATGTTTTTCAGTTACTTTAAGCAACTTTAAAATGGACAGGGGGAAAAAGCACTCCCATTTAAAAGTACAGTATAGTCATGCGACAGTCCATTAAAACATGATTGCCTAGCTTTAAACTAACTTTCCTGAATTGGAAGGTATCAATAATAAACAAAATTATTAAATGGAAGTTTTTTTCTCCCAAAGGTAACTTTTTTGTTAAGGAAATAAACAGCACAAGTAGGTGGCAGGGTTTGGAGCCCAGACTTGTCTTTTAGTCAGCTCAGCTCAAGCTGCTTGACAGTTTGGGTGTGTGCCATGAAACGTTCAAAGCTGGACGGCTGTTATATCATTGGCAGGATATAACACATATAGCTAAAACTAACCCTCCAGTGATCAGTGACATATATTTACTTCAAATGTTTTCACTCCACTCATCGATATGTTGTTATTACCACATGTAATGAAATTGTGTAGTGACAAAGCAACATTTTGCAGTGTGTGGACAGATTTTGACATTGTATACTGACAATTATAGGTTCTTAGGTTCATAGGAGGTTACTAGGCTAATGGCTCTAGGGTCTTAACAAGGCTAGCCATGTAATACCCTTATTCTCTAGTTGACTGTGGTTAGATGGTCGTTATTAGCAGAGTGAATCAGTGATTATCACTGACTGCCCCTGTCCATAAGGGACATAGGTGCCACCCTGGGGTGAATTTGTGGTTTCCCATCCATTTGTCAAAGTTGCTCTTAAATAGGGTCATTGAGGAGCTCTGCTTCACATGAAGTATGCATTTATTCTAGAGGAGTGGCAGTCTCTGGGAGACATATTTGTCTCTCCAAAATGTTCTGTTTATCTCACAAGCTAGGTTAAGATCCCTGGAGCACATTGCTCTTGTCCCATTTGGCAGGCATGCAGCATTTCCATTAGGGCAGGCTCAGAGATCACTCTTTAGGCCAAGCACAGGTCGCCTCCCAGCAGCCTGTAGGATACAAAGTACAGAGACATGGCCTTCAATCTTTCCATGTAGGTCATGTTTTGGAGCATCTCAATTTACTTGGTTAGAAACCTCTGTGTTGTCTCCACTTGTTGTAGGTATCTGGTGAGGTACATGCAAAGGGAGCACTGTACTCAATTAGTGGTCTATTGAGGGTCAAGGGAGTTGTAACATCCCCAGTCTTGAATGCAATCCTCTTATTTATGAGATGTGCAATATAGAAGGCCTTCCTTACCACCCTGGAGACATCATGATCTAAGTTTAAATTGCTGTCAACCTGTGCTCCCAAACCTCCCACCATTATATTTGAGCTTAGGGTCATGCTACCTATAATGTAATTTGCAGGGACCACTTCTTTACCAAAGGGAATAATCATGCACTTTTTTACATTTAGTTTTAGACAGTGACTCCAGCACCAATCATTAGTCTGCATTAGCCCCTTTTGTAATATGTTAACATTGGGGGGGCTCAATGATTGCACCTAGTTTGTAGTCATCAACGAAGTGGGTAAGCCACAGGCCACCTACTTATGTCTGGATATCCGAGAAGTACATTCCAAATAATAGAGGGTTCAGCACAGATCCCTCTAGTATACCACTGGTAACTGGTCTCCTGGTGGAAGTAGAATTCCCAACCTTGACAGTATGCATTCTGTCAGTGAGCCAGTTTGCTGCCCATAGTGATGTATGGGTTAATCCCCAGCTGGCAGAGGATCGCAGTGATACCTGAGTGTGGGATTGTGTCAAAGGCCTTGGCTAAGTCAAGATAGGCGGTATGTACTGGTTTGCCCTCATCCAGGGCTTTGGTGACATTCTCATGGAAGTCCACCAGGTTTAATAAGAAAAACTTGTCCTTAACGAAAGTGTCATTGCAATATGGGAAAAGTAAAGTTAGCCTTCATCTGTAAATTAATAAATGTTGATGCAGAAAACACACTGAAATGAATACTTATATTGACTACCTTAAATTTCAAAGCAACCCAAAGTAAATATGATGTCTAGACACTACAGCTTAAACATTTAAATATATGAATTATAAATGACCTTTATCATATATGTTTGGTTTTCATTCCCTTGCTCTTCATTTGTGTACTTTGTTTCTCTAAGCAAATTGACCAACTAGTCCAATGATCCTGAGTTAGGCCTGGAAAAAGAAAGACAATTCTGTATTTATTGCATTTGACTTGGTTTACAAATGAATAACAAAAAGGAATCTGTGTTCAAAAGGATGAACTTTGCAAGCTGTCCTTTTAACTGGTAATTGATCTCAGCTGAAAACACCCACACTTGATTATGTTCCCTATGCTTGTTATGAACATCTGGAATAAATCCAAACTAGCTATCTTCCCACCTTTTCTTACACTTTATTACCGAAAATGTTTGCTATTTCTTGTTCACTTATGTTTTTTTCTGTGCTCTAACATCATGGAACATTTGTCATAGATCACACCTACACTGTTCTAATACTGCTGGCATAAATTTTGCTATTTCATTTTACGGCAGTATGCTAAGTAATAAAAGTTTTAATGCTTGGGAATGTGTACATAAATGTCTAGCTATGGAAATGCCTCATATTTTTCCTGTTGTTTAAGTTATAGAACACTGATCCTCTTCAAACAAATAATATCAGGTTTACTTATATCATCATCTGTCTGTAATATTTTTGCAAATAAAAAATAACACTTGCAAAAATAATTTTTATTCATCATCATTACTATTGTTATTATTAGTAGAAGCAGTAATGGAAGTAAAATTAGTAGCAGTAATAGTAAACGAACCACAAAATACACAAACTGGCTGAAAATAAATCCTTTTCACTTCCAATAAAGAAACAAAGAATCCAGAATTTAAAATAACACACGAACAAAATAAGTAATCAAGTAAGGTAAGCGCTTTCGTTTGGCGGTTTGAAAAAGTTTGGCAACCGCCAAACTAAAGCGCTTACCTTACTTGATTACTTATTTTATTCGTGTGTTATTTTAAATTCTGGATTCTTTGTTTCTTTATTGGAAGTAAAAAGGATTTATTTTCAGCCAGTTTGTGTATTTTGTGGTTCGTTTATCAGTTTTACCAGTGCTCTTATTGTCTTGTTGTGGCAGTAATAGTAGTAGGATCATCTGTAACTTTAGGGTATTATTTGGGGAGTTATACTGAAAGCAATGCTAGGTATGTTGCAGCTGGATGATTTAGTCTGACCTGCATTTTGATTTGTCTATAGTGAGTCCAGCCTTAGAATTTGAATTGTGTCAAATATTGCTTTCAATCTGGCAAGGTTTCCTTGCCCATTTTGTAGATGAGAAGTGACTATCATGTGGTCTGACCAAGTATTATGCACACATAGTCTATGCATAAATCACCCAAAGAATGCCATTTTAGACTTTGATGTCCCCCTTACCAAAGTTCATTCCTTTGCCTCATACGTTCATAGGTAGCCTGTAGGCTATCAGCACAAGAGTTATTTTGCACCTATCCAAGTTTGCCACAAATTTACCAAAACATTGCTGGCAGATATCAATACCATTAGGAATTTTATGGTTATGTAATAGTCTTGTACACATCAAATTTCACAGGTTGCCCCTGTCCTTTAGGCACATATGTGCCAAACCAGAGTAAATATGTGATTTCCTACCCATTCCTCTAAGTTACATTTGAATATAGTTAGAGATGAATTTTTGTTTCATATGGATGAGAAGCCTGTTCTAGAGAAGAGATAATCCTTGAGACATGAAACTGTATCTCCAAAATATCCGGTTTATGTCACAGACGAGGTTTATGTCCTTAGAACAGCTAATTCTGATGCTATTTGTTTTGCAGTTGTGCAAAATATCTGTCCATGCAGGATCAGAGGATACCTTGTAATCTAGGCATGGATCACCAGCTGTCTGTAGGAGACCGAGTATAGGAATAATACTTTGAGATGGTCTGCATAGGATTTGTTGTTTATCTCTGTATTCATTTTGTGAGGAACCTCTGTGGTCTCTCAAGCTGTTGCAAGTACCTGGTTAGGTACATGCTAAAGCGTGCTTTGTACTCAATGATTGATCTGCTAAGAGATGAGTCCAACAGAACAATGACGTCCTTGGGCCAGGATGCCATGCCTTTATTTATAAGTTGTACACTGTGGAATGATTTTCTCACCACAGTAAATAGATTTGGCCATTCCTCTAAAGGGAATTATTATGCAGTCTTTCTTTGAGTTTTAGTCCATGGTTATGAAGCCAGTTGTTTAACTGCATCTACCTCTCTTGAAGGGGATCTGTGTCTTTGAAGGATTCAGTAACCATGTCTCCTTTGCAGTTGTCTGCAAACATGGTCAGCCAGAGGTCCTTGATATTTGCCCTGACTTCAGAGAAGTACATGCCAAAAATGATAGGCCCCATCAGCAATCCCTGTTGGACTCAGATATTGACTGGCCCTTTTATGAGGGCTGATTACCCTTTCCTAACCTCATGTATCCTATCAGTGAGTCAGCTTGCTATACTTTGGGTGACATATGGATTTATGCTTAATTTTTGTCAGTTTATCTACAATGTCTAAGTGAGGTATTTGTCAAATGCTTTAGCCAGGTATAAAATAGTCAGCATCCATTCTTTTGCCCTCATCCATAGCTTTAGTGACCTACTCAAAGAAAAAGATCATCAGGTTAAGTAGGCAAGACATGTCTTTGACAAAACCAAACTAGGAAGGTTCCAGAGTCTGTAGTTTTCCTATATCATTACTTACCATAACCATGATAATTCTTTCCATGGCCTTGCAAATGAGAATAGTGAGACTTAGAGGTCCTAAACTCCCCTAGTCAGTGGAAGGCTCCCCCTTGTTTAGAGGGGTGACCATTTTAGTCCTCCATTCATTTGACATGAAGCCTGTCAGGAGTCTATGTTTAAATAGAGATTTTAGCAGGACTGACAGGTCACATTTCATGCCACTCAGTAGACTTCCTGAAATATTATCAGAACATATTCAAAACAGGGTTCCTGGCCTTAAAAGTGCAGTGAGCACCTGCTTCCTAGAGTTAATTGGAGGAAACATAGTAGGAGATATTACCTGCGGGGGATAGAGATTGACAGTGGTATAATATGGGGCTAAAAAAAACAAGTACAAGTAGAAAAGAACAGGAATTGTCAAGAAAGAACCAAAAAATAATCAAGAAGAATCTACCTGGTTGGGGAGAAACTAAACCGCAGACCACATTTCTGAAGTAGTTCTCTTTGATGTACAGGATGAAAGCACAAAACTGTTAACTGAACTATAGCGTATTATTGTCATCTTTATTATTTTTGTATTTACAATACGTTTATTAAAGTTTTTTACATATCCTTCAGACCTGTGGGTTTTCTTGTCTTACCTCTATGCCCTTGGTTGTCATTGGCATTCTTTGTTGGCCTACGATGAGCACAGATTTTACCTAGGTGACCAGCCTTTCAAAAGTGTCTGCTTTTGCTAGGTGGAGCCATCATATTGGTCTTGTGTGGTCAAGGCTTTGACACACTTTAATCACCTGATGGTTTGTGGTTTAGTTTTTGCACAAGCAGGTAGACTCTTTTTGGAGTATTGTTGTTATAAAACTAGAACAAAATATTTCAGCCAGCAGATTTGCTATATCCTTTGGCTCCATATAAGAGGTTACTCTCACCATTAGTTTGTCACATTACCCTTATGATTGAGAACAAAACTGAAGAACGCCTTATGGTTTCCTTAGCTTGAGAAGGTGTTTTTGTCTCAAATTTGGCCTCAGTGGACTTGATTAATCCCCTGAGTTACTTGCTCAGATTGATGAGGGAGTTTTTATCTTGTTAGACATTCCCTTCCCTGTTTTTGGATATGATTTTCTTTTCTTTTCTTTTTTTATACAAACTATTTATTCTGGGATTCCACCATGGCGGCTTGTTTATGGATGTAATCCTATATAATTATTTCAGGTAGGTACAGCTGTCTCTATGCAGCTATTAACATGATTGTACAGGGTTTCTGTGAAAAATTCCACTTTGGCAGCTGTTTTCTTGGTGTTTGGGTTTCATAATGTGTTTTTGCTTAATATTCAAGAAAAAATAATACAAATGTAAACACAGGTACAGATACAAATAAATCCTCTCTTTGTGTGTGTGTGTGTGTGTGTGTGTGTGTGTGTGTGTGTGTGTGTGTGTGTGTGTGTGTGTGTGTATGTGTGTGTGTGTGTGTGTGTGTGTGTGTGTGTGTGTGTGTGTGTGTGTGTGTGTGTGTGTGTGTGTGTGTGTGTCTCTCTCTCTCTCTCTATATATATATATATATATATATATATATATATATACATTATATATATATATATATATATATATATATATATATATATATATTATATATATATATTTACATATCCACATATGCTTATATTAACTGACAATATCTTATGGTAAGGCTATCAGTGGAAAAAAGCAACACTAAGCATTCTGCAGTGGATGGCAAATGATGATAAATGGGATATTTTTTACAGTAGCACATAGCAACAACAGATTCAGTACAATGTTAGGTTATTTATTTATTTTTGTAAGCATAGTCAAAGATTCCTCATGTTTTACAGTACCTGTGTTGTACTTGACTTACAAATTAATGTGAGGCTTTGTTGTAGTTACCTGTAATCACATGTCAAAGCTGGGGAAATTTGCTTCCCCCCATTGTACCTCCTGCGTCCCCACCAACAATCTGTCTGACACATATTTGCTATAGACATAACATTAATTTCAGTTTACTTTATGAAGTTTATTATTTAAGGATAAAGAAGCCTTAAATAAGGATGGTGGTTCTTGGATCTGCAAGAAGAATGTTGGAATTATTTTCCCAGCTGTATCATGTATCAGTATTCAAGCACAGCATCAAAACATTGTTGGTATAGCACAGTCCACCAGAAGTTCACGTTATAAGCAAACTGGCCTGCTTATAAAGATACTCTCAGGATGCTTGTGTTTTCTAAGCCATTCTCTACTCTCTTTTACCACATGGAAGTTTAAGTTGAGGCCAAGGTTTTGAAATAATCTTCTAATATAAATAACAATTAATTCTCTCATCTGCCATTTGCAGATGTGTACTTTACCAATCAAGAATGTGAGTGTTGTTATACACCTATGCTTTTAAGTCTCTCTACTGTACCTATTGCTTAAATTGGTTAAGAGACCTCTGAAATTATATGTAATAATTATGCAACTGTTCTTACTTATCATGATTTTGGCTTTCTGACTCATCTTTTAATCAGAAGCTGAGATCTGAAAGTTTTAGTCAATGTGTTCCTTCTTGCATGTGTCTTTAAATCTACCATCTTTTTTTTTCTGTCTATTATAACCAGCTATCTGCTGCTCTTTGGGATGCTAAAAAAGTGCAGGTGACTGTTTGTGGTACAAGTGGGTGCCTGTACATCCAGTAGAAAATGTTAGACATGTAACTATTGCACCCTGGGTATATAGTAATGTGGATAAGGCCTACTCGGATCAAATGATTATATGATCTGTCAGCCAATGATCTGTCTGAAACGACTGTGCACAATTGCAGAGGGTTTTCCATCTCATGTCCATGATTACCTTGTTTATTTTCCCTCTCCTGATTGTATGATTATGTAGGTTGTTCCTACTTCATGTATGACTAAGCAATTTGTAATATCCCTTGTGCATTACTATGTAACACTTCCACCTCTTACACATTAGTTCTTACACTGTTCTACTCCGACCCAGTATATCATAAGTTTCTGCACCACCTCTCTGCACTTGGTTTTGAAAACTATTCTACCTGTGGATGTATGATGATGCAAGCTACCCTCTACAAGGTGCATGATGATGATGATGTCAACTATTCTGTCCAAGCTATATGATGAAAAAAGCCAAGGTTGTTGTTGTTTGTCTTTCGGCTTTTTCCCAGTAAGGGGTCGCCACAGCAGAACTCTGGTCCACGAATGATTGGCAGTAGATTTTTACGAAATGCTGAGGTGCCAGCTCAATGCTCAACCTTCAACGAAGGCACTCCCATTTATGCACGCATGTCTTTTGAGTGCTACCCAACCATGGGGGGGACATGCAGACTCCACACAGAAGGCACTCCTAAGCCCAGCTGAGAATTGAACGGGAGAACCTCTTGCTGTGAGGTAACAACGCTACCGCTGTACCACCGCGGCTATAGATATATGATAATAATGTAGGTTAGTTCACCTGAGGTGTGTGAAGATGTAAACTAGTCCCTCTGAGTTGTATGTTCATGTGTGCTCTTCCTTCTGATGATTATGGTCAAGTAGGCTACACTCTGTAAGGTATATGATTATGTAGGCGTCTCCACTCCTTTGCACATGATCTTGTAATTGTTTTTCTCCTGGGTATATAATCATGTAAGTGTTCCACCACTGAGGGTATAACCATATAGCTGTTCTACTTTTGGATATATAATCATCTAACTATTCCTCTGTTCTGTATTTATAACCATGTAATTGTCTTAGCCATCAGTGCATGATTATGTAATCTGTTCCTCCTCTACTCCTCTACTTGTATGATTACAGAGGTTTTCCTCAGTGTGGCTATGATTATGCTGATTTTCCAGCCTTGTGTTTATGACTGTGTATGTTATTCTCCCCTGATGAAAGATTAGGTAACTGCCCACACCCCTCACTGGGTGTATAATTAGTAAGTACTCCTCCCTTGGGTGTATAATCATGTAACTTTTTCAGCCATTTACACATAATTATATAATCTGTTCCTCCCCTGCTGGTATGATTACAGAGGCTTTTCCCTTTGGGTCTATGATAATTTTGGTTTTCCAGCCCTGGATGTAGCACAATGTAAGCTGTGCCCCCCCCCTCCAAAATGTATGATTAGGTGACTGTTCCACCCCAGGTGTAAAATCACATAGACTGTTCTACTCCTGGGTGTATAATCATGCATTTGACCACCTCTTTGGTGTATGATTATATTACTGTTCCTCCTTCTAAGTATTTGATTTTGTAACCTGTCATGCCCCTTGGTATATAACTGTATAAACGGTTCTATCCATCACTACATGACTATATAAATTGTTCCTTCCCTGCTTACATTGTAGGCCATTACTTTCTAATGTGCAAAATTACAGGATTATTCTGCTTCCTTTGTATGTGTTATACAAGTTGTTATACCACTGAGTGCGAGTAATCCAGCCTTCCCTGGGTGATTGATTAATTAACTGTGCAAAAATGAGAATGCGATTATATAAACTATACCTCCCCTGGGTGTTCACTTATACCACTGTCTTCTTGGGTTATTTATTATACCCCTGGGGCTTCAGCTCTATAATTATGTAAGTCACACCTCTTCTGGATGTAGGATTATGTAACTGTCACTTTTAGAAGAAAAACTCAGCTCCAGTGAATAGAAATGGAGCCAGAAAAACAAAATTGAAGTAAAAATCATCTAGATCTCCTCCTGGAAGCAAAGGTGGTGATTAATTGTAAAAAATAAAGGGAAAAATGAGTTTTCACAAAGTAGGTGCTTTCTCAGGCAAGTCTGAAGAAAGAAAAAAAAAAGCAGGAGCAAAGTGTGGGTGCTTAAGTAGTACAAATTGTTACATGACTAACTACATAAAAACCTGAAGTTATCAACCGAGAATCTAGTAGTCTAGCTATGTTATTTTGCTTCTGTTAAATTATTCATATCTCCACCTCTATTGCTCGCTGTGACCTTACTTAATATAATAAGTTCAAATTCAAAAGTGCTTATTTATTTTTATTTAATTTACATTTGTTGACCGGGAATACCTGACTGAGCTAAAAGAGACCTTTTTCAGCTGAGGCCTGGGGATAAAAGTTCCATATATTGTACAATTTTCATATAAATAAAGCAATTAAAAAACTGGAGATAATACATAATACATTCAAAACACAAAGTAGATTTTAATAATATGTCCTATGCGAATAAGATGTATATGCTTAGGAAGTTGCATAATGCAAAAAGAGATCTTATTGAGATTAGCCATTAGATAGGACATGTACTACTTACAGTTACTCAAAGGAGTTAGCAGATTGGGTAGGAAGACAGAGATTAGTTAAAGGAAAGCATAGAGTGAGGGAAAGTAGGGAGCTGGAGGATGATTGTCAGATTTATGGAGGGAGATGTTCAGGGGGGGTGAGTACAGTGGCAAGTCCAGTGACCTTTAAAATACTCTTTGGTGGTTGTCTTAAATTGTTTAGGATGTGTGAGAGTCCTGATTTCAAGTGGAAGTTTATTCCAAGCAATAGAAGGGTGTTAGCTATATATGTTGCACCCAGATTTGGTCTTGGGTTTATAGATATGTAGTAGGTCTTGGGCTGAGCTCAGGAGAAGTCTAGTAAGAGAATAGTGGGAGATGAGGGAGGATAGACCTGGACAGTGGGAAGGTTGAAATTCGAGAGAGTGGATTGTTTGGAGCTGAGAGAGGAGAAGCAGGCGAGGTAGTTCAAGCCAATTTAGGTGTTTTAGAGAGAGACAGTGATGGGATTTATATGTTTGTTGGGCCGCAAATCTAGCTACCTTGTTTTAAGTAGACTCTAATTTTGTCAGTAGAGAGGAGTTAAGATTTGTGAGAATTTGGGAGCTATACATTAGGCTAGGTAGGAGGGAAACATGACAGAGAGCAACCTTGGCTTCAGCTGTGAGAATATTTTCATTTCTGTACAGAAGCCCTGGTTCCTGGGTATTTTTTCTGATACAATTATTTACATGTAAGTCAAATTTAAGTTGATCATCGATGATAATGCCAAGGAGTTTTATGCTGGATTGCACTTCGATGGGAGTATTACTTAGAGACAATATGGAGAAGGTGGATTTAATATGGTTACCAGTTTTGGGGAGAAAGAGTAATAGTTTAGTTTTTTTGGAGTTGAGGATGAGCTGGTTATTGGAGAGTCAAGATTCAACTGAGTTAAAGGATGTCTGGGTAGCTGATAAGAGTTCAGAGGGAGAGTTGGCAATGGTGATGATTGTAGAGTCATCAGCATATTGAACTAGGGAAGACTGAGGGCAAGAAGTATACAGTAGATTAGTAAAGATATTGAAAGTGTTATCTGTATTCTTCATGTGTTTAAAATAAATATTTGCTAAAATCTATCTTTTAATTTCTCAACAGTATTCACGTATTCTGTCCTTCAGTTTTGCATTGCCTTTCCCATTTTGCAACAATATGCCAATGCTTGATATCAGAAGTATTGACTGCTCTGAATTTAATTATCATTCTTGATTCATAAAAATTATTAATGTGGAGCTTTTCTCCCTGGGACACCACTGAAAAAGACCTCTAAGCCCAGTCCGACTATCCCAGTCAAAAAACTTGAATAAATAAATAAATCGGTCAGTTAAACTGATCTGCCAGCCATTTTGTTTCCCAACCAAATGCACTGATGTACTCTGAACAGTAAAGGACAGTGGTAAATTACACAAATCCATCAACATCCTGTACAGCCAGAATGCACCAGGGCTTTCCTTCTTATTTGTGTACTAGATGTGTGTGTGGTTATTGTTACTTGCCAGATGAATAGCTTTGTTGCCTTAATGCAAAGAATATTGCAAATCTGCTTTAATCTTTATGTGGACTAGAATCAGCCATTGACAACAGGCTTGTAGAACCACACATAACTACAGATGCATCACACCTTTTGTGCAATGCATATTTTATCAAAGCCTATGTTGGTGGGGGAAGGAAAAGGATCTGTATATACTTATCTCTGATTTCTGACATCCATCAGTGCAAGGGGGGGTCTTTTATTTAAGAACAGTGTAAAGGTAAGTCTCACATCCAGTGGATTCTCTGTTGCTAAGAGGTTTGTAAGGTATGCAAAGTTTTTAGTGGGGTTTGAAGGTGATATAGTCAATATATTTATTAAAGTGGAGTTAGCAGTCAATGATAATTCCAGGAAGTGTGCCATGGAGAACTCATTCTATAGGTGTATTGATTTTAGAAGGAGTTTTGAGTTCATCAAGGCCAAATAATAGCGCTTAGTTTTATTAGGACAGGGGAGTAGCTGTGAGTCAATGATCCATTGTACAATGTAGAGCAGGTTTGTCTGGGTAATGTCATACAAAAGGTTGAGGGAGTTAGGTAAACAGATGAGTGTGGTATCATCTGCATATTGTATTTGTGATGCACTGGGTATCTTTTTTATTAGTATTTATGAAAATAATTTCAATATCAAGCCTTGTAGTACTCTGTGGGGAGAACGTCAGCAAAAGTCTGGATCTCTTTAACCACATGGGAAATGATAAATAGACAGCTGTTAAACCATTTTAAAGGCATTACTGCTAAGGTTCATGTTAGCCAGTCTTTGAAGAAGAGGGGTGAGAGATTGTATTGAGGGCCTTAGAGAGATCTAGAAACAGACCACAGATATGGAAACTAACATTTCTGTCAAGAGTAAAGTATTAAGGAAGAATATTATTGCTGTATCAGTATTATGTGTAGGTCAAAAAACATGCTGAGTGGGGCCTAATAGATTATTTGTTGCAAGATAGTGTAATAGTATTCAGGATACATTACGTACCTTGGAGAGGGATGAGAGAAAGGTTATTGTCAGGAAGTTGGATAAGTTGGTTTGGTTTCATCCTTTTTTGATGGCTATTAGAAAACATTTTGTTTTAAGGACAGGAACACAGAGTTCAGCAATAGAGCAATTTATGAGAATTGCTACTGGGCAGACAACAATTTTAGCAGCAATTTGAAGGCATTTGGGAGAAAATAGTTCAGGAGCCAGAGAAGTGGGTTTTAGTTTATAGAGTATTTTTTTTTTATTTTTTTATGTCTTCTGTTTTGATGGGTTGTAAGATAAAGGATGTGGCTGTAGCATCAGTGAAAACAGGGTATCATCTTGCTATTTTTTGTGATAAAGAGCTTGTAGCTTCCATAAAATCTTTATTAAATGTGGATGCAATATTTTTGTCTGGCTCATTTGAAATAGGTTAGGTGTGTTTTTTTGGTCAAGCTTTAGAGGTTTATTGGTATGTGTTAAGTATTGCATGGGATTATGTTGATGCTTGGTTAACAGTTAGTGGCTGTGGAATTATTTTTTCTAATGGCATATAACTTTGTTCCTAAGTGTATTGTAAACTTGCCTAGTTTGTGTTGGTAGGAAAATTTTCCATTTTTTCTAAGCTTTTTCTCTTTCTGTGATAACTTGTGAAAGTTCTGTTAAGATTCCAAGATGCAGTTGAGTACTTCATATTTGCATGTCAAAGAGGTGTAAATGAAATTAGTGTTGTCAAAAATGTGTGCTTGAAGTAGCCAACAGCTTTGTCCACAGAACGGTGCTTTAAATGGTACCAGTTACACTGCATGAATAGGAAAATGAATATGTGTTTGCCAAAGTTAATTTTACAGCATACACAATTCATAAGAGTTTTGATGGCTATTTGTTGCTCCCCCATATTACAAAGATGGGCTAATGGACAGTAAGTGAGACAGGAGGTATGCAGAAGTTAAATTTTGAGTAGTCTCATTACTTATATCCAGTCACTTGTGCTTTTTTCCTTGTAGCTTTGTCCAACCTGATGGTATTTTTGTTATTTCTGTGAAAACAAAAAAGTTTGAGTTTTTTTGTGGGTTTTTAACCTTGATAAAGCCCAATCTGTGTTTATATCACTTACGATGAGCATGTATTGGTTTAAGTGTGATGAAAGCCAAAAACATGTATCTTCTAAGGTGTCAATGTTTGTGCTGTTTGGTTGTGGAGGTATATTTAAGGAGTAGCTGTATTAAGTTGTGTGTATTTATTAACAAACAAGTAAAGCCTCAGAAGAGTTGGAGGGAATTTTGAACTGGCAGATATTTATATTAAGCTGATTGGAATAAATTATATGAATTAATTTCCTTTTCTATTAGGTTTATTTGAGCAAACTATATAGTGTCCAGATGGGATTATTTTGCATTTTAAGATAGTTGACTAAGATATCTGGTTTATAGAAGTGTGTCCAACTGTGGAGGCCTGGATTTATTGAATACTGCCACAGTGAAGTAGTAAAATGTGGTGAGTGGATGGTGTTGGCTTAGTTGTAACAGGAGCTTTGTGAGAATGTTAATTGTTTTACTGGTAGTCTGTTAGGAGGGAGCTATTTTAAGTGAAAAAAGAGAAACTAGTATATTATGGAAGGTTAGGTATATTTGAGAGATGGGCACTTTTTGGGTAGTCTATTGTAAATTAAAGTGGTTATGGAAGTTTATTGAAAACTGTAGTTTGATAGAGTGGAAAGCTCTAATAAGAAAAGAAGTATGATGTCATGAGCTAACATATTAATTAGAGAAATATGTAGCCTGTGCAGAGAAGGATTTCAGTTTTAACTGAATGCCTTGTGCTATTTTGTGGATTTCAAGTGCTTATGCATAATTTGTTTAGAGGTAGCAGTATATTTGGAAGTTTATTGCAGAAGGAAGATAATGGTAGGCTAGTGTTGGATGGTAGCGTTCCACTAAGTAGTACAGGTGAAATTAGTTAAGGTGTGAGAGGTGTTTTTGATGGTGCAAGTTGGTGCATTTGCTGTGGAAATTGCAGGATTGTCTAGGATTTGCTATATTGTTATTTGTTGTGTATTTGCTAAATTGTCGTGTAAGCCTTTTACTGGATTGTGGAAAAGAAGAGAAGGAGAAAGATGGGCTAGTTGGTGAGTGTTGAGTATAAATCTAATGAAAGGGAGGCTGGGGATTTGGGAGTGGGAAGGGAATGAAGCAGGTCAGAAATGCAGCAACAGTAGCAGCTAATCTATGTGTGCATGTGCACTAAAAGTAATTTTTTTGAATGCCCAAAATGAATTGTGGTTGTCAAGAAATGACAAAACAATGTTCATTCAGTTATATTGTAAATGAGACTGTTATGCATTCATTAAGCAAGCATACTAGTGAACATAATGGTATCAGGTTTACAGTACTTCTTCTATGAGGACTCAGTAAAATAGAGCATTTACTGTAAAAAGTATGCACTTTTTTGAGACTACACCCTGAAGAGATGCCTCTAATATATGGCATACAAATTTCCCACTTTCAAATTTGAGCTTATGGACTGTAGTCCTTTAATAGTTCACATCTTTTCAGTAACCAGTCCCGGCCATTGCCTCATCCCATTGTTACTTTTGTAATTAACAGCAAAGTACAGTCTACTAAAATATGTATATATTCCTTCTAGATGTTTTACAATTTTGTAGCCTGCTGGTGTTAAATGATGGCTTACATCAGTCTATACATTTGCTTTCTGTGTATTCCTCCATTTTTAACTGAGAAATAAGGCAGATTCAAGATAAATAAACCTTATTTATATTAAATGGTACCAGTCCTAATCACTAAGGTACCAGATCAAAATTTAGGCAATCATTTTCAAAATTATATGAAATAAACAAAAACGGAAGAAGAAGTGTTAAAATGTTGCTCATTAATAACAAGCCAAATACAGCATAGACAATTATCATCATATATCCAATCAGAACCAAGTTATTATTTACTTCAGAAATTGATTCAGGTACATATAACAAATGTTTCTGACTGAATATCTGATCATAATCCTTTGCAATCCATTACAAATTTCAAATTTTTAACTGCCCCAATACATTGCCAGTGAAAAAAAAGAAAAGAAAGAAAGAAAATTAAGAAAAAAAAAAGTGTCAGCACAAAGCAATAGGTTTCAACTCTTTATATACAGAAGCAAGGACAATGCCAAAAATAATCAGGGATGAAATTTCAGAATCAGTGACTCTGTTTTAAATAAAGTCACCCCCCCGATAATAAACTGAAATAAGTAGGCATTATCTGAAGAATAAGAAAACCCCAACTATAATGGCTGGTAGTATTCATTGTTTTTATTATCACTGTTTTTTTGAAAAATCATAAATGGAAAAAAGTGGTCTAAACAAACATTTTCGGTAACTAAGTTAATAGAGGTATAGCTTAAAGTTTATCAGATTTTGAGCTTTTGGTCATTTGATGATACACTGCGTTTCTGCCTGTCACTTTGGTTTTCAGCACATGGTAAGTTACACTTTTGAAGCAGACATTTAGCTTCTCAATGAAGTCTTGTGGTGATTATTATGTGTGTGGCAATACATAGTTCATTTAGTTATAACTGAGATTCCAACATAGAAAACATCTATTACAAGCTTGTGATAGGAAAAGACCTACTATGAACCTGACTACAAGAAGGATATTTTTCTCCATTTTAAAGCAAAATCAGAGTTTTGAAATTTAGTTATATACAGATATAACAAGTTTGATTATGTTGGATAGATAATACTCAATTACACGTATTTCAGTTTCAATGAAAATAAACTGTTAGATCTCTCTACCCAATATCAAAATGCTTGGCACACCAGTTCCTAGAAAGTTGAGCACAATACTGTACGTGTTGCTATATCAACCACTCCAGCTTCTTTATAGCACTTGTGGTGTTCCTGTCCTATACAAGGTAGAACCATATCCAGGTTTCTTAGGTCCTTCAAAACTACTTCATAGCTACTGACACACTGAAGTTACATTGAGAGCTCAGCTGCTCCCAACCTGCCTAATGATGACAATTTAACAGACTTGACATAATAACTAAAACACCTGGGGGATTTATTAATGGGTGCACATATTATGCTAAGACTACATGCTCAGTTCATGCATTTCTCATTGAATATACAGTATTCAACAACACCTGTTCATGGCCACAAACAGAGGCTCAAGCGCACATTATAAGCAACAGGTTTAATGTACATATAGCTCCCTTGTAAGCAAGCACATGTGGATAAAACAATACATGGCAAGGACAACTTGAATGACATAATTAAAAGGCAGGGGAAGCTTAAAAGGGAAAGTCCAATAAGATATATGTTCATTAGTATAGAACCAACAGTAATTTAATGTATTTTTATCTATACAATTAATCCTGTCCACTTAGGGGCACATGTACAATATACAATGGAAATCCTGCTAAAGATTGTGAGAGGGGAACAACTACAGTGTAACAAAGGGGAGTTAAATATAATGACTGTAAAACTGTTAAAAGTGCAGAGATGAGATAACAGAAAGGAAAGTAGATACCTTAGTGGATACCACATATACTGCAGGTATTGCACATTGGATGTGTATCCAGAAAGTTATATGTTGTAACCAACATCATGCTGTAGTCTCCACCCATCATACAAAACAATAAATAAACTCTGTTGTCCTAATCACTTCAGAAAAGAATATTTTATTGTCATTTTATTTGCCACTTGCAACCATAGAAAGGCTATTGTAAAGTTAAAATATGATTATACTGAAAATGCCTAGCTACACCCATGTGGCAGATGTATGGAACTACTCTGCCATTGTAATGTATACCGTGGGAGAGATCAAAGGTAATACATTACATCAACATGACTGATGTAAGAACATACATATAAGTTAAAGAACTGTAAAGCTTTCATTGTCTTATGTGTATGAAGGAAATGATATTGATGTTATGGAAATGTACAGACTTGTGGTGATGTGGAAATATATCGAAGAATCACAGACACCTGTACAATCATTCCGACAATAGTAACAAGTGATGAAAAAAGCATTTTTGCAACAATCTGCATGTTATGGGTGGTAGAAAGTCTGTAACTATTCATGCAAGCTGTGTATGTATTTAGCAAAATACAGAAGGAGATGACACGTACATACTGTAGATCGTTCACCTGGATATAAACAGAATGATGATTGATATGTGTACTAACAGTTCTATAATGATAACAGATGTGATGAGCTGGATTCAGCACTATACGATCTGGGCAGTCACCTAGGGCCCAATGGCTTGAAGGGCGCACTAGCTGGGGAGGAAAGCCCAAAGTTACTGTAAACCCAAGTGTGAGTTACCAATAGCTAAGCCACTCTTGCCCATTCATATTGGTTTCCACATATACAGTCCCAGTTTCAAACCCACTACCTACCTACATAGATATGCTGTGCAAGTCAGTATTACCTGCATGTATGACAGCAGCAGTCTCACCATGAAATCCCTAATGTGTTGAAAGATCTTTGTTTGAAATAAAACTGGTTACAAATAAATTGATGCAATGTTCAATGATTCACATCAGTACACTCATATTATATTGTCCTTTGCTGGAGTTTAACAGCCATCTGCAAAGGACAATATAGTGTCCTTTGCTGGAGTTAAACAGCCGCATCTGTATCTCCACAATCTACAAAACTGTACACTAACTGCATGTTCCACAGATGAAGTCATGCAACAACTGTGTGACAGAACATATTTGAAGGCATGACATCATCATCATTGCAGTGCAAAGCCATTTGAGTTAAAATTAATGGAAGAGCCCTTTCCCATTGTAACTGTACACACTAAAACTGTGGAAGATGTGATTCATGCATAGCAATATATTGTACATATTGATAGTCTTAAGGTCATTGTGGGTTTCAAACACCTACCTATGTGGCCACAGAAGTTACAGGGTATTGAATAGGCTTATTACTGGGATAAAGCACAGTTCAACAAATGGCCTCATAAGTGTTTAACAATGTAGTTATCTGTGCTAAAATGGACAGAAAGTAGTGAAAAGATCTCTCCAGTTGTATATGTATAGATCAGATATGTGGGTAACATGATTCTTATATCCATGTTCACTCACACACACTGACACAGCTGAGTCTATGAAGTTGTGTCTGGGTCACAATTGACTAACTTACAAGATCACAATCTAGCGGACTTTGCATGAATCACATGCAGCATACAAGATGCTTGTCAACAATTGTGAGAGTGTACATTTGAAAGGATGACATCACCATCATTTTCATAAGATGATGTGCGTGTGAAACTAGTGGGGGAGCACAGTACTACTGTAAAGATGCACATCATATTTGTCGGCAAAGCCATACCTACTTATCACTAGAGAGATACACAAACAGTCCCAGTAGTCATCCACTGCTAGATTCAAATCACCTATGTATCTAGTTACACAATCTGGAGAAAACAGTATCAACAGCAGATGCCGCGGGAGAAGATTGATTACAACACTAAGATAGCACACTTTCAAAAGCATTACCTTAACAGTATGCTGCACAAAATGTGTTTTGCCAAAAAAATGCAAAAAAGTGATAATGGAGCCCTCTCTCAGGTTAAATATGTCTTGTAAGTGGAAGTGTAAATAATAGATCTTTTCATGGAGGCAATTCTATATGACACTACTGATGCACACTCATAGTTTTTTAACAGTGCTGTATATGATCAGTCTATCTATCAATTTACACATTGTAGAGTACACATTATCAACCACAATTGCCACAGGAGAAGTGTTAATATAAGTATGAGATAGAGCGCATTTGAAAGGCTGACCTCATCAGTGTATAACAGAACAAACATTAGTGTTCAAAGTGAAATAAACTGATATGGAAGCACTCTCTCAATGTAAATGTTTCCCCTGGATGGAATTATGCACATCAGATATGTTACTGAAGCCATACTTACTTAATACACAAACACATACACACACACACACACACACACACACACACACACACACACACACACACACACACACACACACACACACACACACACACACACACACATTGGCTCAATACTGCTGGATTTTAACCACCTACATATCTAGTTACACAGTCTAGAAAACACAGTGTCAAAAGCAGGCACACATAAGAAGTCCGCCACCAATTGTGAAGGAGTGCAGTTTTGAAAGAAAGACCGCATCAATATGTTGTAGAGAAGATGTTTGTGATAAAAGTGAAAGAAATTGATAGGGAAGCACTCCATTAATTTAATCAATTCTTCTGAGTGGAAGTGTACACATCAGAGGCATGGGTGAATGCAGGTCTGTCTAGCGCTACAGACACACAGATACACACTCATGATAGTCATTTCTGTATTTCACACATACCTATGTAATTGCACAATCTAAAGTGCATTGCGTCAACCGCTAGTGCCACAAAAGTCTGACTTTAAATGGTTTGGCAGTTGGATTAGATGATCCCTCAGCCTCCATTGCCAAATTGTGACTCTGACAAAGTCACTTAACCAGACATCACTCCTGGGTTGAGTCTGAAAAAGGTCCATGGAGATCAGGCCACTATTATGGGAAACAAATATAAATAAGTTCATAGGTTCATAGATGTTTACTAGGCTAATGGCCACAAGGGCCTTTTTAGGCCGAATCATGCATCCCAAATCTCTGTCAAGTTCTGATACCCTTGATAAGTGTAAGAAGGGTCTTGGAGGATGAAACATTTACAAGCTTGGGCGTGGGGGATCAACCATTTATAGGTTTCCTGTGTCCATTAGAGACATAGGTGCCAAACCAGGGATGAATTTCCGGTTCCTTATCCAGCTGTCCAGTTTGCACTTTAATTAGGTTAGAGAGAAACTCTGGTTCACATGGATGGAGAGCCTGTTCCAGAAACTGGGTTATCTCTGGGACACATAGCTGTCTTTCCAGCAGGTCCTATTTATAAACTCAAAAAAAAAAAAAACTGAATACAAGGCACCAAATGACACCAGTAACAAAATCCATACAAGTACCCTAGAAAGATGGAAAAAACAGTAGTCCACAGCTTACATGCCAATATTTTAATAATAAAAACACCAACACATAAACGCCTCCCAAATGACATTGTGTTTTTGTCCCTAGTGTACAGATTTTATCAGATGTGGACAAAAAACATTAACCCAACTTTTATACCCCTCTAATTATTCGATTAAAACAGTAAAATTAGTAATATAATCAGTTAAAATAAAACACATGTTAAATGCTGTTAAAAGCCATTTAAAAACTTTTATAAAAAACATATTGACAAGTAGGAAAGAAAAATTCAAACCTATTTTGGGTGAGTTATTGAGTTATGTGTTGGTGTTTTATTATTAAAATATTAGTATTGAAGCTGTGGACTGCTGTTTTTCCATCTTTCCAGGGCACTTGTTTGGATTTTGTTACAGGTCCTATTTATATCACAGGCAAGGTTTAAATCTTTAGAATGGGTAATTCTGGTGTTGTTTGTTTTGCTGATATGCAGGAGGTCCATCAGAGTGGGGTCTGACAATGCCCTATACGTCAGTCATAGATTTCCCCACAAAAGTCTATAGGAGACAGAATGCAGTGAGACAGCCTTGAGGCGGCCTGCATAGGACATTTTACTTAAGCCCTGTATTCTTTTAGTGAGGAACCTCTGTGGACATTCCAATTTTTGAATATGCCTGGTTAGGTACATACCAAAGTGGGCACTGTACTCAGTGATAGGTATGGAGAATGCTGAATACAATGAAACAATGACGTATTTGGACTTAGATGCCATACCTTTGTTTATAAGTTGTGCAACACAGAAGGATTTCCTAACTACTGTAGAAATGTGAAAAGGCTAGATTACTATCTGTGTGTGCCCTTAAGTCCCTGACTAATGGGTCAGCTCTAAGGGGTGTGTTGCCAATATGAAAGTTACTAGGGGTGGATGACTTCCAGAAGGATACTATTATGCATTTCTTGGCATTTAGTTTTAGTCCAGAGATCTGACACTAGTTGTTTGTATGTGTTAATCCTCAGAAAACAAACTGCAAAACTGGTAAAAGAACAAACTAGTTTCCAATAAGAGGCAGGCTTCTAAAAAACTCAAACAAGGTTTATTAAGCCAGATTATTGGAAACTAGTTTGTTCTTTTACCAGTTTTGCAGTTTGTTTGTATGTGTGTCAGCCCCTCCTGAAGAACATTTGTGTCAGTGAGGGATTCAATGACAGCTCCTAACTTGCAATCATCTGCAAATTTAGTCAGCCAGCGACCACTGACATCGGCCTTTATTTCAGAGAAGTAAATGCCAAAAAGGATCGGTCCAAGGACTGATCCCTGAGAGACTCCACTTGTGATTGGCCTCTTTGTAGAGGTGGAATCCACAATTCTAACTTCCTGGGTCCTGTCTGTGAGCCAGTTGGCTATCCACCGGGTGACATATGGGTTTATACCTAACCTTTTGAGTTTGTCAACAATGCCCGAGTGGAGTATTGCATCAAATACCTTGGCCAGGTCAAGGTAGGCAGTATGAACTATTTTGCCCTCATCCATTGCATTGGTGACCTTCTCAAAGAAGTGCATTAGGAAGAGTATTCATGGTCTGCCCTTGATTGCACAAAACTGGGTTGAGTCCATTGTCTGGAGGTTTACTATATCACTATTGATCATTTCCATGATAATTGTTTCCAGGCTTTACATATAAGACTAGTGAGACTTATGGGTCTGTAGTTTCCAGGGTCTGTAGATGGTCCACCTTTGTGCATGGGGATGACTGTTGCTGTTCTCCATTTCTGTGGCACGAAGCCTGTTTGGAGGCTATAGTTAAATAATGATCCCAGAGGCCCTGATAGGTCATGTTTCATGCTATTTAGAAGGCATCCTGGGATATTGCCTGGGCCCATTTATTCAGTGTTCTTGGTCTTAGAGAGAGCATTCCCTTGTTCCCTAGTGGTAGTAGGGGAGTTATATTACATGGTAGTTCCTGAGGGAAGGGTGAGGAGGAGAGAGGGGTAAAGTTTTAACTGAATTTATTGGCCAGTAAGTTTGCTATATCTTCTGGCTCATTATAGGTGGCTCCATTTGCAATGAGCTCTACACACAATTGTGTATTTCGTTTGAAGTTGCGGACATAGCTTAAGAATGCCTTTCAGTTGCCATTGACCTGGGAGGTCAGATTCACCTCAAATTTGGCTTTGGTTGACTTTGTTTGTCCTATGAGATGTTTGTTTAGCTTGATTAGAGTGCTTTTATCCTCATTGGTGCTGCACCTCCTAATTTTTACCATGATTTTCTTCCTTCTGTTATACAGCCTATTACGTTGTGATTCCACCAGGGTGGCTTGTTTTTTGAGTTAGTTCTGTACTTCTTCCTGGTGAGTATAGCTGCATCTATGCAGCTATTAACATGCTTGTACAGGGATTCTGTGAAAAGTTCTGCATAGGCAGCAGTGTTCTCAGGGTTTATAGGGGCTTGAAATTTTGCCAGGTTATCACTTAATAGCAGGTGGTTGGCCTTAGAGTAGTTCATGAATATTCCAGGTTTAGCTGAGGGTCCAGGCTTTATTTTTACTTCAAAGGAGACCATTTTGTTGTCTGATTTTACCAGGCCAGAGAAGACATTACAGTAGGGGATGTGCAGCACTCTCCCATATTAGTGAGGACCAGATCCAGTATGGCTGCACCCCTGGTTGCTGTATTGACTATCTGGTTTGGGGAGTTTGTTTTTACAAAATCTAGGAATCTCTATGCCTGTGCATTTGGTGTTGTATAGGATTCCCAGTTCATAGTGGGGTAATTAAAGTTGCCCATGAATATGGTATTGAGTTGGATGGCTAGTGTTTCTAATAAGTTTAAATATATGGTATGGGTTTCCTGGGGGCATAGAGAGCAACCTACAGCTTTCAAAGAAGTGGTATTGGATTTTGCCTATGGTGATCTGACCATGCAGCAGCTCAAGTGCATTGTCCTGTTTGACCAGCCTTGAGGTATATTTATTTTTGATGTAAATAGAGACACTTCCACCTTTATTCCCTGTCTGTGTAGCAGCTAGTCTAAATGCGTGGAAAGCTTTATAACCTTGCACTGTTGATGTGCTCTCTGCACCTTTAAACCATGTCTCAGTGACCGCACAGACATCAGCATTCTCTACGGTGAAGAGAGCTTCTAGGGAGTGGAGTTTTTTGTTTAGACTCCTAGCATTGAGCAGTAATTCCTTTCGATTTTCCTGGTTTTGATTTGCTATACTTTCAGTTTGGCATTGCCTAAAATAAGGCACTATGGGAGAAGATAGTGTTTTAGCTAATATTCGAAATCCTAGAAGGGAGAGGTGCAAACCATCCCTGGCAAAGCAGCATGGTCTGTTACCTATCTCCTTCCAAGCTGACAAATATTGCACCCCTTTAGAATGACAGCTGAAACTAAGCCAGTTATTAAAGTCAATCATCTTTTGTTCATATTGTGGCATCATCCATGCAGAAGGTAAAATGCTGCTCAATGCTAGGCTCGTACCAGACTGAGACACATATTCTTAGAGCTATATGATGTCTCTCTTCACATATTCTAGGGAGGTATGTCTCAGGTCATTTACTCCCATATGGACTGAGTCATACTGGTACTTGTAGTCGAATGATCTGAGTGCATGCATAATGCGGTGGATCCCAGCTCCTAATGAGCAACTGACCATGTCTTTCTCCATACTTAGCGTGGTGAGGGGACATCAGTGTGTCTCACGATGGAGTCTCCAATGACCAGAATGTTGGATTGTGTGGTGGCTTGCCTTATGGGCTTAGATGGTGCGCCTCCATGACATGTGGCTATATTTGTTGACGTGGGTGTTGTTCAGAAAGAGTGCATTTGTAATCTTTACAAATGTACATTATCAAATGTTTAATAATGTACATTTGTAAGGATTACCACATCAGTGTCTTGAAGAGAAGCTAATGTGTATTATTGGTTTGGGTGAAAAGACACATTTTGATAAGCAGAAGTAATAGCAATGTGTTGATCAAGTAATTACATAGTGCTCATATAACTTAGCTATCCTTTTATTTATGTACATTGTGTTAGTGTGAGTGACACATAACTGTTTCACAGTATGGTATTTTGATGGCAATCATACCTGTTTAACGGTGGATTGACATTCAAGCATGCCTGAGTGTTGAGCCCTGATTCATTGCTGACAAATAGTACTCATTTGTTGTGTAATTTTTAATATTTCCTGTCCATGCTTGGACAATGCGTTGTGTAAATGCAAACATATAAGTCACAAATGTAACAGTGCACTGCTTAGTATCACTGAATAACTAAAAGGCCCCATGCCATTATACATCGCTTGCAAGTCTAAATGCTTTTGAGTGTAGACATAGTTTTAAATAATGAAGCATTTATCCAGCATCACAGTTGACTCCACATGTTTTGAATGCAACACTCAATGACATCATACAGTAGTAATATAAGCCACTCACATTACTTTCTTTCTCTTCAAAATTGCTCTTTGACGCACACCACTGTCAAACACATCTGCATGATTGATGGCAAAGTATTAGCGCATGCATAATTATATTCTGAGGTTTTGCACTTAGAATGGCCATTAACAGTAGTCTGTGCTGCTCCATGCTAACCTTCATGCAACTGAGCAGTATAGATATACAAACAGTTCTGATTCTAATCCAGTTCAGAACAGATGTGTGTTATGTTAATATTTTAAGTGTCAATTACTCATACCTCTCATCCCCATAGAGTAAGAAATATGAACAAAGGCACAATTAACAGGGGACAAAGCCCCAAAAATAGGGACACTTTTTAAATATTGCTCTTAGAAACTTTGAAAGTTGATAGAGTAACAGGTAATGCATTAGCATGAATTTTCTGTAGGATATGAGATCTGAAACTCAAATGTGTGCAATTATTTTCTGACTTCAATCCTCCATGATTTACCAGTGATTTGCCAAAAAAACACAATTTTATGAGAAACCGACCAAAATGTGAGGCAAAAATCTGAAAATTCTGCGAAAATCTGGACAGTTGAGAGGTATGGATGGTTTACACATCTGTCCTAATAACTGCACTAAAGTAATCATTATATGGGTAATATAGATGCATAGACATATCTGTTTACTGCCTATCTATTTGGGCATGTTGGACTGTTTCTTATGCCGTTGTATGTCTTTGTATGATATCACTGAGTAATACAGTCACTACATGAAAAGAGGCATGTTGGTGTCATAACTAACAGACTTTAGAATATGCATGGAAATGCAACTAAATTTATCCTGTCATCTTATTTGGATACAGCAATATTTTTCAGAAATGCATAGGAACTCATTTTTCACAAAGTTAAAATCACATATTAGAAAGGATAGCGACAAAAGACTGACATAATCAAGAATGTAAAATTCCACGAAGTGTACTTGACATCCAGAAGCCTAATATATATCAGAGTAAATTTCTCACAATAGTGGTTTCATTCTATGTTTTTATAGTACAGCAGAGTTAAACACATTTGCATGAAGATAACTAGACTAGTGTCGTCATAGTCAAAAAGTCACTAACAAACTTGTAAAAAAATAACTGCAACAAATGCTGAAAAACAACCACAGGTGGCAAGACAAATCCAAGGAACAAAAAATAATACAGAGACAAGTTATAATCCACTGACACAAGTTTTAATTCATAAAAACAAGTAGTGTAAGAGCTTTCGTCTTGCTTCTATGAGCAAGACTTCATCAGACAAACAGAACTAATTCAAAATGCAGCTATTTAAAGTGTAGCTGTTTGAAATGTCACATGCTAAACACAGTGGCGGCTGGTGACTTCAAATCAAAGGGGGGCTGCACGAGACAGCTGAATGGATGGGGGTCAATGAAGATGGGTGTGGCCAACTAGAAAGGGGAGGGGCTATGCTCAAAACCACAAAAACTGTAATTTTAATTAAATACTCTGCCCTGGGTGCCAAACCATCATTATGAGAGTCCAATCAAGACAAAATGAATTGTAGAAGAAAAAACATATTTCAATCCATTGGCTTCATGACAGCTTACTTAATATTTAGATGGAAACAAAAAGGTTGTGAGGCATGAAAAATAAATTACTTTTTAAATACATTACTGTAATGCTAGTCAAAATCAAGTATAAGAATAAAGTACAGTTTTGTACCTACCATAAATGTAGATGTTCGAGTGCTAATACAGCTGCAGTAATCACAGATGGGTTCTCTGCCATCAGGCGGGTCCTCGGTCGGCCGAATTCCAAAGTCTTGGTCTGGCGTCGGTTGCCGTCGCTTTCTTTCCTGACGTCAGTGCGACAGGGGTATAAGACATAGCAGACGCCATATTATTCAGTCTTTCTTGCCCCAGATGTCAGGTGCCCCCAGAAGGAAGGCAATACATAAATTATATATCTATATATATATATATATATATATATATATATATATATATATATTCAAGCAATGCAATGTAATCAAAAAACAGTAGTTGCAAGCAAATACACCATAGAAGGATAACCCCAAATTAGGTTGCAAGAGGAGGTGTTAGCCACTAGTCCTTTACCAAGAGGGGAAGGAGGGAGGGAAACCTGTACTGCAGCTGTATTAGCACTCGAACATCTACATTTATGGTAGGTACAAAACTGTACTATGTTCATCGTGCATACAGCTGCAGTAATCACAGATGGGTAGAATCCCAAAGCTACGCACAGGGTGGTAGGCACTAGGTGGAACTGAGATGAGCCAGAATGCCCTGAAGAACAGCAGAGGCAAAGCCTGCTCTAGTTTTGGAATATAAAGGCAGGTGGTAGTGTTTTGTGAAGGTATGCACAGAACTCCAAGTGGCTGCCTCCAAAATATCTTTGGTAGGCACTCCTCTGAGGAAGGCTGTAGAGGTAGCTGTGGCCCTGGTGGAGTGGGATCTGATGCCTGTAGGGACAGATTTTCCATGATAGGAGTAACAAAACCGTATGCAGTGGCTTATCCATTTTGAAATTGTCTGTTTGGTAACTGGCTTCCCTTGAGCTCCTACAGCATAGGACACAAAAAGTTGTTCTGATTTCTTGAAAGGCTTTGTTCTGTCCAAATAGTAACGTAGCTGTCTATGGATGTCTAAGGAGTGTAGCAGCTTTTCCCCTTTGTTTTGAGGATTGGGGTAAAAGGCAGGTAAGTGTATGGCTTGATTTAAAGCTACCCTGGATACCACTTTAGGCATAAATGATGGGTTGGTTCGAAGGGAAACCCTGTCCTGATGGAAGATGAGAAAAGGCTGCACAGCCATGAGGGCTTGTAATTCTGAAACCCTACGAGCTGAGGTAATGACCAGAAGGAAAGCTGTTTTCCAGGACAAATATTGCAAATCTGTTGAGGCAGCTGGTTCAAAGGGAGGTAATATTAATTTTTCTAAAATGTAATTAAGATCCCAGGCTGGCACTGGTTGTTTCCTTGGTGGTCTTATATTCTTAGCCCCTCTGAGGAACTGTCTTAAGAGTGGGTGAGAGAATAAGGGTGGATCCATGTTGAATTCTGCAGAAATGGCTGAGGCATGGATTTTTATGGAGGAAAATGAAAGTCCACTGTTCAGCAGCTCAGTTAGATACTGTAGTACCTGAGGCAAATTCAGTTTTATAGGGTCCTGGCCTTTTTTCTCATTCCAAGAGCAAAACCGTTTCCATTTTGCGGAGTAAGCCTTTCTAGTAGATGGCCTTCTGGCCTCCAAAATGACATCCTGCACCTCTTTGGGGAGTAGGGTCTGTTGAGGTGTTAAGGGATTTTCCATGCAGCGAGATTGAGTGTTTTCAGCTGGCTGTGAAGAGTTTTGTAGCTGTGCTGAGTCAACAGAAGAGGCATTAGAGGTAGGGGCCAGGGAGGAGTATGTGTTAGGCTCCTCAGGAGTGGATACCAGTGTTGTCTTGGCCAGTCTGGAGCAATCAGTATCATCTTCGGTCTGTCTGCTCTTGCTTTCAAGAGCACCTTGGGCAGAAGAGGCAGGGGTGGGAAAGCATAAACTGTCCATGCTGTTCAACTGAATGAAAGGGCTTCCACTCTCCAGGCCTTTGGATGAAAGGTCCTTGAACAAAACTTTTCCAATTGATGATTCCTGTGGGAGGCGAAGAGATCTATGTCTGTCCTCCCCCACGCTTGGATTATCCTTGTAAACACTTGAGGATGCAACTTCCATTCATGTGGATCTGTCATATTTCTGCTTAGGTTGTCTGCCAGTGTGTTTTCCAAACCTGGCAAGTACTGTGCTTGAAGTTCGATTTGCCATTCCAGAGCCAAGTTCCAAAGTGTCATGGCTAGTCTGCACAGGTGGTATGAATGTGTTCCTCCTTGTTTGTTTATGTACCACATTACTGTGGTGTTGTCTGTTCTTATCAATAACTGCCCTGGATGCAGGAGGTCCTTGAAAGCTGCAATTGCATTTATCACTGCTAGCATTTCTTTTTGATTGATGTGAAGGTGCTTTTCTTTTTGGGACCATTTGCCCTGAATGCACATGTCTGTCATGTGCACCCCCCAGGCGTAATCTGAGGTGTCTGTTGTGATGACTTGAATTGCTTGAGGCTTGCAGAATGGGAGACCTGTGTTTGTTTGACATGCTTGGGCCCACCATAGAAATTCCTTTTGCAAACATGGAATTATTGGTATTATTGTTTCCAAACTGTGGCTGTGTTGAGACCATAGGTTTTTTAGGTACCATTGAAGTTTCCTCATATGCAACTTTGCACATGGGATTAAAAGAATGCAAGATGCCATGAAACCCAGAGCCTGCAGGATTTTCCTTGCAGTAAGCCTGGTACAATTTGCTAGTATTTTGAAGTACTGAGTTAGTTGCCCCTGTTTTTCTGGCATAAGATAGGCCATCTGGGTGTTTGTGTGCAAGTTGGCACCCAGGAAAGTTATTTTCTTTTTTTTAAAAATAAGTTTATTGTTTTTAACATACAAAATAAATATCATAACAATCTTATACAAGCAATTAAAATGTAAATAGTTATAACATTTAATAAAACAACCAAAATATTTACAGAGACATCCACTACAAATCAAATCAATTGATTAAACTGTAATGTCTTACTAATGAAATTAAGATTTTTTTAACAGGTTTTGTAAAGTATCACATATAATATAGTAAGACGTTTTTCTAGTAGTTCTTGACTTTATTGTCATTAATTCCATATGACACACTTCAGTCATAACATTTTTAAATTCATTAAATGAAGGAGGAGTATCTGAAATCCAATTTCTGGTTATTATTTTCTAGCCACTGCTAGAATAGACCATAATAAGGGAAGTTTAACTTTTTTAACACTTTTAGGAACAGGAGTGTTAAATAATATAAGTGATTTAGAGACAATGAAATTATCTGTGAAAAGAGCCTGCACAAAATCATTGATTAACATCCAATATTCCTTCAATTTTATACAGTCATAAAACATATGTGCCCAATCAGCATTTATTTCTACATTACATCTCTTACATAAGTTGTCTTTATTATTTATTGTATTCATCATTAAAGGTGTATAGAAAGATCTATGTAAAAATTTCCAAGTAAAAAGTCTCCAATTAATGGAAGAAGTAGTTTTATAAGCAGATTCCAATATATATTGTTTATCTTGTTGTATTGGTGATTCACCATTAATGGAAATGAAATAATTCCAGTAAGTATCTGAACTGAAATGGGTTTCTTCTCTAATAATTTTATGTATGTGTGAGAGCTTACCTTTATCAGAAACCCTATGTTGTAAATTTAATATCAAGTAATCAATCAGAATTGGGACAGATTCTTTAACTGTTAAAGACATTAAATCAAGTTTATTAATACAATGTTGTCTAAAAGTCTGAATTTCTAACCAACATGTTTCTCTCAAATCAAATTCTTGCTTTAAGAAGTCTAATTTTTTTACTTTATTGTCAGACAGCAACTGATACCAATACTTTAAATCATTCTCTGTGACTAAAAGAATTCTTTCAGAGGTGGTTGATAAAAGAATACCTTGTGTATACATTATAGGGAATAGGATAAAATTCCATTCCTTATACTTAGGATGCATAAATATAAAACTACGATATCTAATAATAATATTTAATGGGTAACTAGCTATATATTTTGGTGTAATAGATGAAGTACAAAATTCTTTTAGTAACCATAACATGGGGTTATTTACAATAGTATTTTTATGTACTAAAGAGATTTTCATGAAGTGAATGCTAATTAGTTCCCAATAATCTTTCCATTTTGCAACATATGACTGATCTATTAACAAAGTAATAACTTTTACAATAGAAGAGATAGTATATAAATTAAAGTCTGGAAATGAAATGCCCCCTTGAGACCAGCTATTAGTATGTTTCTTTAATGCAATCCTAGGTCTATTAGGTGCCCATAAGAAATTTAACATTAGTGAATTCAATTTCTTAATAATTATTTTTGTAGGTGGGAGTATTATTGATTGTATTAAGTATAATATTTTAGGGAATATTATCATTTTAATAATTGTGAGTCTCTCTTCCATTGTAAAAAAACATATTGTTCCAGCTATTGAAAAGATTTTGTATATTATGAAGACAGTTACTATAATTATTATGTATAATAGATTTAATATCTTTAGTTAATATTATACCTAAATAAGTTATCTGACCTGAGTTGGGTATATATTTGTGAAAATCATTAGTGAGGACATTGTTGCATGCATATATTGGTAATATTTTTGTTTTTTCTTCATTAATTATCAAACCAGAGATATTTTTAAAATCTGTCATTTTATCAAATAATGACTGCATAGAAGTGTTAGTTCCTGCTGACGTAATTAGAACATCATCTGCAAAAAGTTGAATTTTAGATATTGTATTTTCATGTATATCAAATCCTTCTATATCAGTGCTGTTTCTAATCAAATTAGCCCAAGGCTCCATTATTAAAGTAAATAATAGTGGAGAGAGTGGACACCCTTGTTTTGTACCTTTTAATATGGGTATTTTTTGTGAGACATATGTTCCTATCTTAATGTAAGCCAATGCTCCTTTATATAGATGTTCAATTAGATTCACAAATGCATCAGAGAAATTTGTACACTTCAATAAAATAAACAAGTAGTCCCAACTTACTGAGTCAAATGCCGAACTTATATCAAGACTAATAAGTGTTAAGTCTTTCTTTTTCCTGTTTGCATAATCAATTAACATTAAAGTTCTCCTTATATTATCAAAAGTATTTCTATTTATAATAAAGCCTGTCTGATCTATATCTATTACACCTGGAATGATTGTCTTTAATCTATCAGCAAAAATACTCATAAACATTTTATAGTCAACATTAAGTAATGAAATAGGTCTGTATGAAGTGCACCTGGTTGGGTCTTTATTGGGTTTTAAAATTGGTGAAATAAATGTGTATTGCCAGGATGAGGGAGTTGTTAACTCATTTTGAGCTAAAATGAAAACCCTATGTATTAATGAATAAGTACTTTTAGGAAGAATTTTATAAATCTCTGGTATAATACCATCATTACCTGGTGCTTTGTTTGATTTAAGTTTGTTTATTTGTGTAATAACCTCTGTATATGAAATATTTTTATCTATTAGTTTAGTCTGTTGTTTATTAAGTTTTTTGTTCATGTTTGTAGTTATAAATTTCTTTATTTTATCTTTAGAATCCATGTTAATGTTATTGTGATTAATTTTATGAAAGTGATTTCTAAATTCATCTAATATTTCTGGTAAACTAGAAACATTCTTCTTTTTCCCTGGAGAGAAAATTTCTTTGATATGATGTTGTTTATTCAGCCTTTTTGTTTTATTTTTAAGTCTATGTAAGTATTTGGGACTTATTGAGTAAGACAAAAACTTATATTTCTCTAATGTTATTTTGACTTTATGGGTTAAAATTTCTTTGTATTTCTCATTTAATGTATTTATTTCTTCAATGACTTTTTTGTCCATAATATTTTCTTTATTATTATGTTTATATGAATCTAATTTGCTTTGAATATCTAGTAATTCCTTGTCCCAAGATTTCCTTTTATTATTATACCATCTGATACTTTGTCCATATAAATATAATTTTAAAGCATCCCAAATGTAAGCAATGTAGACATCAGGTGTAGTATTTAAGTCTAAGAAATGTTGCACCTCTGTAAGTATATAATCTTTATAGTCCTTTAGTTGAGTTAAGTATGCTGGTATTCTTTTGATCTGGACATTATAAGTACTCTTTACCATAAATTCAAAGACAATTGTATTATGATCTGATATAGGACATGAAATGATTTTGGAATTAATTAAGTCTGTTACCATTTGGTTAGAAATAAAGACCATCTATTCTTGAATAAGTTTTATATCTGTTAGAAAAAAGTGTATGGTAATGATTTAGAATCTATCTGATTATTAATATCATTCAAATGATATAAATTAATAAAATCCTTTAAATGTTTTGCATTAGATGTAATTTTCCTTTTTCCTATAGTAGTAGTGTCTTTTTCATGTAGGATACAATTAAAGTCACCTGCTAAAATAATATCTCCTATAGAAAATGATATAATCTTATTGAGATGGTTTTTCACTGTATTAATGCCAACACCTGGTATCCAATATACATTGATTAATGTATATACTTTCCCATTAATCTGTATTGTAACCATACAAAACATTCCTTTAGCATCTTTATAAGACTTAATAGTTTTAGGTATGGGCATATTTTTGTTCCATAAGATAGCCACTCCACTTCTTTTCTGTGAGTGTTCTGAGCTAACCAAGACTGTATATTTATTAGTGGCTAATTTATCTATATCCTTTTTTCAGGAGATGTGTTTCTTGAAGGAATATTAAGTTGGCTCTATGCAAATTAATATATCTCATTAAACGTGCCCTTTTACATGGGTTATTCAATCCATTAATGTTTAAAGAAATTCCTTTTAGAGATACCATTTAACTTTTATAAACATATAAAACATATAATCAGAATAACAATTAGCAAAATAAGTATTATTATGTCTCCTCCTTTAAGTGTTCCATTAGTTATAGCTGTATTTAATGAAAATCTTATGGAATTTTGTGTAAGTTTCACTTTTATTTGTAGTGACAATGGGATTATAAATGTGATGTGGATGTCAAAACTATATACATACAACAATAATCAGGTGAAAATAATGTTCAGATTAAACATTGCACCCAGCCTGGAGTTGAAAACTCCAACTTCGAGTAGCAAATACCACTCAAGTTATCCCCCTATCCTAAGCAGCAGTACTTCAGCTGCCACCAAATTAATTCAATACTAACTATTATTAACTAAAGTTAACCTCATTTAATTTGATTATCTATTATAATGAAACTAAACAATTTATATAACAGCTTCATATAAACATATAAAATTATTTAGAAACAACTAATATTGCTATGTACATCAGTTCTGTATAATACACTCATAATCAAAATAGCATTCTAACAATCTTGATAATGGGAGCAAAGAAGAGAGAGAGAGAAAGAAGAAGAAGAAAAAAAAAGAGAATATCCATATTGTAGTTTAATAAAGTTTGTAAGAATAAGTTCTTATTATATGTTTGTGTTCATTTGAATTCAATAACATATATTATCTTAGGCTATTATGGTTCAGACATTACTTATATTAGGGAATTCCCACTTTCTGCCATAGTAATACAGTTAAAAGCTTTTAAAACTTTAAATTACTTGCACCAAAAGCTTCCTTCTCATATTTATTGTTGCCAATTAAATAAAATATTTATTCTCATGCATAAATTAAAAGAACATACTGCACAGCAATGTTGATTCCTAGTTATACATAAATCATTGTGATGAAAGCCTTCTGTATTTTATATATCTGAACTGCAGCTTTAAAATATGTCACATGACAATTTCTTCTGAAATATAATCATAATGATACATGTACTTGTCTGTTAGTCAAGGCAAATGATTTATGACATTAAATATGTTTAAATCATAAGCATTTATATACATGAAAGTGCTGCAGTCATATAAGCTTTCAAAAACAAGTGTACATGTGTTTTACCTTCTATGCCTTCTAAAATATCTCATTTGTTTACTAGGGCATATTAAGTCATTTAAAATCATTATAACTTTTATATTTTATAAATTACATCTTAAATAAGTAAGTTATTATAAAGAAAAACTCACATTTAGATGTCATAAAGTTCGTTTTTCATCACAATGTTGCATTTACAGCAGATCTACTTCCTGAAACAGTTTACTTCTTGAATCTGTGATGTGTCAGTGTGAAATCAGGGGTCAAAGTTCAAAATGGCTGCTTTCAGCTTCTCTGCATGTATTCTGAGTGTTGAAGCTTTTAAAACGACTCGAGGACACTATTCACGAGGAAACCCACATCCCAGATTGTCTCCCATAACATTCTGGTGGGAATTTTAGTAAAAGCAAGTGACTGACATTCATTTTGTAATACAAATGAATCTAAACAGTGCAAAACCTTCTTGAAGCATTTTACAAGTCATTACAGTCTCTATGACAGTGAAACCAAGCCTACAGTTGTTTAACATAAACACAACTTATTTTTATATGCCCCATTTCATTTTCTCATACAGATCTTATTACATACACATATCAGTATTATCAGAAGCACATAACTTTATAGATAAGAGAGGGAGAGAGAGAAAGAGAAAAAAAAAAAAAAAAAGGGGGGACCTACAAAGAGTATCTACAAAGATATATTACTTGCTGTTTGTTTTAATAAAGTAGAACATGAGATATATTACTTTCAACTACTTTAGTTCTAGTTAACTGTAATTATATCATGACATATTATTTGAAATCATGTATTAAGTAATTCAGTCATGGTATAATATTTAGCAACAATATTTAAACAGCATAAATAATTTTAAAGAGCTAATAAATTATTTTTCCCCTTGTTTCATATTTTTCATCAAACCTCTCTCCCTGCCCTCCCCCACCCCTCTCTAAATGTATAGTTTAAAGAGAATGCCTTTATTTAAAACAAGAAGAGAAAGGAAATGTATCAAATTACTAACCTTAGGTCTCTTTATCACAAAGAGAAACAAGTTGATTGATAGCAGGTTATTTGTTCCTCAGAAAGTTTGATTATTTATAAAACAAAATTAGTTCTTTGCACACAAAAAAGTAACTTTGAATAAATCTTTAAGATATTTGTGGCTTTCTTGAAAATGTAGTAACTGTAATTAAAGAGTTCAAAGAAATATAGAACACGTCATTTGTTTTTTAGTCTTTTTTGCTTCTCTGAAGTCTTCCAAGAAGTTCCTGTTGTCATCCTCTTTAGCGAAGGACTTGCCCATTCCATATCTTCTATTTTATCTAATATTTTATTTTTTTTAATATACAGCAAAGCAGAGTCCAAATCTTCAAAAATTCTAGGGCCATCTGGTAGAAAGATTTTTAGTTTGGAGGGAAATAGAAGATGAGTTTTGAACTGTGCTTTCTTAAGCTCTCTTATTAATGGCAAAAAAAACTTTTCTTTTTGTTATTACCAAGGAAGAATAGTCATTGTCAAAACGCACAGTTGCCTCATTAATTTTTATAGGTGCTTTAGCCCATGCAGATTTTAATACCATTTCCTTGTCATAAGATGATAAAAATCTTACAATAACTGATCTAGGAAACTTTTTATTTGTATTAGAATTAAAGACCTATGGGCTCTTTCAATACCAAAAGAAAATGCTTCTGACAGATCTAAAGTTTTGGGAAGCCAAGTATTTAAAAAGGAAGTAATGTTGTTACCTTCTATATTTTCTGGCAGTCCAAAAATCCTTATATTATTGCATCTGGATCTGTTTTCCAGGTCATCTAATTTGGATTGAAGGTGTGTGTTCTGTTTCAATAAAAATTCAATGTTAATTTCTTCTTCCTGAATTCTGTTGTCCATATCATTAAGAGTCTCTTCTATGCCTGTAATCTGAGCTTTCTGATGTTGTAAGTCTTGATGTAACAAATCCATTTGTTTTGTAGTTTTTTCTATAAAGTTATCAATTTTAGCATCCAGTCTGTCCATTTTAGTTGTTAGTTGCTGAATAGTTGATAGTAAAGACTGAAGCTCTTTCTTGATGCTGGAATCCTGATTGTTAGCCTTACTGGAACTCATTCTGAACAGAGGTGATGAAAGAGAAATTTCCAAGAAGATTTCTGACAGGAAAATTATTTAAATTTTCTTTCTTTTTTAGATATTATTCAAGATACTGATATTCCAAACATTTTTAGAAAGAAAATTATTACATTAGTTGAATTTTAAAGTAATTATTTCCTGTCAGTGTAGTTATGTTGGTGGAGCTGAAGAAATCTGCTGCTATCCTGTGTTCATCCTTGGCCACACCCCCCCGGAAAGGAAAGTTATTTTCTGAGATGGTGTTAGTCTGGATTTCTCTTTGTTGATTGTGTATCCCAGAGAGTTCAGTAACCGTGTTGCATAAGCCAGATGATCCAGAAGTATGTGCTTGCTGTCCGCTTGGATCAGGCAGTCGTCCAAATAAGGGTAAATTTGTACCCTTGAAGTCTACAGTAGGCAATTACTGATGCCAGGCATTTCGTGAATACTCTGGGCACAGTAGATAAGCCAAAGGGCAATGCAGAGAATTGATAGTGGATTGAACCTGCAAGAAATCTGAGGTATCTTCTGCAGCTTTGTCTGATTGGGACATGCAGGTATGCCTCCTTGAGGTCCAATGTTACCAGCCAAAACTCCTTGCCCAGCATGGGAAGAAGCTGCTGTAATGTGAGCATCTTGAATTTTGGTACGAGTAAGAATGTGTTTAGGATGGATAAGTCAAAAATGGGTCTCCAGTCGGTTCCTTTCCTTGGTACCAGAAATAGCCTGGAATAAAAACCTTGGCCTTGTTCATGAGTAGGTACCTCTTGAATAGCTTTCATGTCTATGAGCTTTGAAATCTATAGTTGTGCCTCTGCCCTTTGATTGTGTGGCAGGTTTGCCATGCCTCTCATTTTTGGTAGAGTGTGAAAATGAAATCTGTAGCCTCTGTGTATAACGTCCAGGATCCATTTGTCTGTTGTGACAATATGCCAATTTCTTGTAAATAATGCCAGCTTTCCTCCCAAGGGTGCTGCCAGCTGAGACTTGTTTGGCATGGAAAGGAGGAAGTCATTGAGTTTGTTTCCTATATTGTTGTGCACTGTCTTCGCCACCTCTTGGTGCTGGAGTTTGCCATTGCCTGCCTCTATATGATCCTTGTGATTGTCCTCTGCCTCTTGAGCGCCTGCATCTACCTCTTTGGGGCTTGTCCGTGGCTGGAAAGGACCAGTTTTTAGAAGGCCAATTTCTGCTAAAATGTGGTGGTTGAACCTCTAGAAAAGCTTTGACAGATTGCATAGATTTGGCTTTTTCTTCCATTTTCCATAGTATCTCCTCAGCATTAGTACCAAATAGCACATCCTTTTGTAAAGGAGCATCTAGTAGTTTAGCTTTCACATGATCAGGCAAGATTTGTTCCCTAAGCCATGCATGTCTATGAATAACTGATCCTGTAACAGCAGCTCTACTTGAGGCCTCTAGGGCATCATAGCCACATTGTAAGGTGTGTTTACCCACTTGTTCTGCACTATGCATCATATCCTGCAACTCCTTCAAATCTGGTTGTTCAGAGTGAGACATTTTATTTCTTAATTGTGATAACAGAAACTGCTGATATTTAAGCATATGAAACTGACAATTTAAGGCCCTCATGGCTAGGGTGGCCGAGTATACACCTTTTTTTCCCACCTTTCTAAGGATCTTGACTCTCTTTCGGAAGGTAGTGGATTCTTAGCAGTAGAGGCCTTCATTCCCTTGGGGCCTTGAGAAATGGTTTCAGGGTCAGCATTATGGCTTTTGTACAGAAATTGGTGAGAGTTAGGAACTCTGTAGTACCTATCAGGCTTGACTGGGACAGGAGGCAGGGAATCCGGATTAAGGCAAGCCTCCGAATAAACATCATCCAGTATGTCAAAGACAGGAGGTATCGCCAGAGGTCTTTGTTGAGGTAACAAAAGAAATTCCCTAAGTCTTTTCTTGGAATCAGAAAAGTCTTGGCCTTCCCAATGGAAGTGTTCCCTCAAGGTGTGCAAGGTTTCCCCAAAAGAAAAATCCTCAGGAGGAGATACAGAAGGAATGGACTGCTCTGCATCAGAATCTTCAAAAGGGGAGAAAGAGTGTTCCTCTACATCAGAATGATCTGAAAAAATGGAGCCCTGATCAGAAGAGGGAGAATCTTCCTCCACTCTGGGTGTCTTGTCTGGAGGGGGTTGGGAACCCCTGATAAGAGTAATTAAATCCTCAGCCATTTTAAGCATCTATTTATTTATTTTATTTTATTTATTTTACATTTGTTGACCGGGCTAGTCCAACTGGATATATTTCCATTTTCAGCAGAGGCCCGGGGAGAAAAGCTCCACATTTAAAAAAAGGAATTACATTTTAAGCACACAAAAAATAACTCATAATACACATTATTACCTATTTCTAAAAACAAGAATAGTAAGAGTAAGAGCAGGGTAAGAGAAATGACAGAAAGTTGTCCGAAGAAAGAAGAGGAAGTTGAACAATCTAGGGAAAAGGTAACATCCAAATGAACAAACTAACAAGTTTTAATACCAAGAAGAGAACTAAAAGATCAAGAAGAGAGAAGCAGTGAAAAAAAGAGAGAGCAAGGATAAAGAGAAATACTAGTGTGTAAGAGATTTGAAGCCATAAGGAGGATAGATGAAGAGGAGGACTTCACAGAGGTAGAGATAGAAAGAAAGAGAGAAGAGGGAGGATGGAAAGAAAAGTAGGGAGAGAGAGATGGATTAGATAGAGCAAAATAACTTTAGTCAGGATTAGAGCATGGACACATCCAGTGGCTTTTAAGGTAAATTCTAAGTTTTTGTTTAAACAGAACAGTAGATGCAATGGAAGTAAGTTCAGTAGGTAATTGATTCCAGTGTTTTCCAATAGTGTTAGAGAAAAGGGAATCACCTGCTAGGTTATTGGATTTGGTTAAGGTAACTAGCAGCTTACTTGATGAACAAAGGGAGTTCAGATTAGAGTAGGGGGTTATGAGGTTAGAGAGTATAGGTGTGTTTTGAGGTTGGTAGAATGCTTTTTGGATAAATGTCAGTTGAGACTGTAGCAGCATGTTAGACAATTCAAGCCAGTTAAGTTGCTGCAGATTCAGACAGTGGTGAGTTCTGAAGGGTTGACCAGTGACAAATCTAGCTATATTATTGTACGTGGAACATAATTTTGAGAGATTATTTTTCTTAAGGTTTGTATAGATTGGTGAGGCATAGAGAAGAGTCGAGATAATATGAGAGTGGGCAAGAGTAGCTTTGGCTTGGGAGGTTAGGAAAGTTTTAATTCTATAAAGAGAGCCAAGTTTCCTGTTTACAGATTTAATGGTATTGTTGATATGACAATCAAAGGTAAGGTTGTTGTCAATTGTGACACCTAGCAGTTTGGTATCGGGGTCGGGTGATATAATGGTTCCATTGTTAGATAGGATAGTAAAGTCTAATAGAGGGGATCTGGTACTGGGCTTAAAGAGTAGGAGTTTGGTTTTTTTAGCGTTTAGGAGTAGGCAGCATTTTGAGAACCAAGTTTCAACTTTAGAGAAAACAGCTTGAGTAATAGTTTGAAGTTCAGAGATGGATTTAGCAGAGCAAATTAAAGTGGAATCATCTGCGTATTGTATACAAGTAGCCTGGGGGATAGCAGTATGTAAGTCATTAATAAAGAGGGAGAAAAGAAGTGGTCCAAGAATGGAGCCTTGGGGGACCCCGAGTGAAATTGGGAGAAGGGATGAGAGTTTATTATCCCAGAGAACAGCTTGTTTCCTGTTTGTAAGATAGGAACAAAACCATTGGACAGTCTTAGATTCTAAGGAGAGAGATTCAAGAATTTTTAAGAGAATAGAGTGGTTGACCATATCGAAGGCTTTAGATAGGTCAATGAACAGAGCTGAAGAGAGGGTACAATTATTTCGGTTTTTGTTAATAAGGTCTGTAAAGGTGAGGAGAGCGGTGGTTGTGCTATGAAAAGGCCTAAAACCATGTTGACAGGGAGTGAGAATGGTATTTTTTATTAGGTGGTCCATTAACTGATAATGGACACATTTTTCCATGATTTTTGCTAGTGGGGACAAGAGAGCAATGGGCCTATAATTAGAGTATTCATAGGAGTTACCTCCTTTGTGTAAGGGTATGATGTGAGAGATTTTCCAGATGTCAGGTATGGTTTCTTCATTTATGGTTCTGTTAATAAGAATAGATATGGGGTAGGCAATTTCATGCTGATTTTGAAGGAATTCAGATGGGAGTTGGTCTGCTGAGGGGGTGCATGGTTTGAGTTTGTGAATACATTTTTGTATAATGGCAGTGGAGATGGGTTGTAGCCTAAAGACTGGTAGTTTGGAGGTGGCAGGATTGGGGATACAAGTGTTGTCACTAGAGAGGTGTGAGGCCAGAGAGTTAATAGTATCAATAAAGAAAGAGTTGAAAGTGTTGGCAGTGTCAAGGGTGGAATTCTTTTCAGATCCGGTAGGGGAAGGAGTGGTAGTCTGTCCAGGGTGTAGAAGCCTGTTAAGGGTTGACCAGAATTTTTGAGGGTTGTTGTGGTTAGCTTGTTGGAGATTACTATAATAACTTCTTTTATCAGAGAAAATGGCTTTTGGTAGAGTTTCTTAGGTGTCTAAAGGTCTGTTGGTCTACACTAGATTTGCTAGCTCGCCATTTTTCCATGCTTTGTTTCTAAGAATCATTTTTTGTCTTGTGTCTTTAGATAGCCAGGGGGCAGGTTTAGATTTAATTCGGATGGAGCGTGATGGTGCATGATTATCAAGAATAGTTAGGAAGGTGGTGTTGAAGAAAAGTACAGCTTCTTCAAGGGGAAGTGTCTTTAGTGGGTTCCAATTGCAGGCCTTTAGCTCTGTTCTAAATTGAGTAGGGTTGAAACATTTGAGATTGCGTAAGGTCCTATAGATAGGTGTATTGTTAGAGGCATTTCTTTGTCTAATAATAAAGGTTAGATTGTGATCACTAAAGTCATCAGGTACTGTTCCTGACTGATATTTAAGTTGAGGTCTGTTAATAAGTATCCAGTCTAGAGTACTTCCTTTGTTGTTAGATTTATTGATCCTGGTAGAGGTGTTTATTATTTGACTGAAGCCAAAGAGGTTGATGTGGGAAGCTGGGTTATTAGTAGTTAAAGAGGACCAGTCCAGGTTGAGGTCACCAAGAATTATGGTTTCTTGAGGATAGGAGGTGGAGAGCCAACTTAGGATATTTTCTATGGTGGTGGAATTGTTTCCAGGAGGTAGATATATACAGATAATATAGATGGATTTTTTAGGGTTTAGTTGCAGCTTTGAGATGAGAAGTTCAGTCTTATTACTGTCTGGGTTATCATAGGGTATTAATGTTACATTAAGTTCTGTTTTGAATAGAATTGCAACTCCTCTGCCTTTTTTAGTTTTGCGGTCAAGTCTTAGGATGTTATAGCCTGGAGGTAGGATTACATTGTCTTTAGTAAAGGGTTTCAACCAGGTTTCAGTTAAACAGAGAATATCAAAGGAGTGATGTTGAAGAAGGGAGTGGAGATGGGTGATTTTGTTATTGACGCTTCGTATATTAAGGTGACCTATGAGAAAAGTATTTGGATTAGAGGTTGGTAGTGGAAGGGAAGAGTTTAGTATGGAGGTTGCCTCATCAGATGAAGTGGTTAAGGGCCCTGGGTTGGGATGGATGTCCCCATCTGCTAAGGTAGAATGCTTATGCTTGAGGTAGGCTGTGATGGGGGAGTACAGTGAGTATTTTGGTTTCCTAATCAAGAGATTAAGAATTTTAATGTGGAACAGTCTGTGATATCTGGCAAGGAGGTAGCTAGGGGTAGATGTAATGTTTAAATGAGTGAAGTTTGTGGTTAGGAATTCAAAGGCAGTATGTTTGGGAGAGAAATTAAAGTGGTAATTGGAATTTGATTCATAACAGGTTAGGAAGTATGGTAGTGAGAGGGCCAGAGAAATAATCAGTAGTAGTGTTAGCTTATTCAGAGTAGTTCCTGTTACAGGTGTTTTAGATATTGGTTTGTGAGTTTTGGTAGACATGTTGAACTGTGACAGAGAGAAGTTGAGTAGATATGGGTTTAGTATATAGAGAGAGTAAATAACACAGGTAGATATCAAGGTATCTGTGTAGTTTTAAGTGGGGAGAGAGAGAGGAGAGGTAGAGGGAGGTATCAGAAGGAGGGTGGAGCAAGTGAGATAGATGATTAGGGTAGGTGTGAATAAAGAGGAGGTGTGGTATGTAGGAGTATAGGATAGGTGTAGATGTAGAGGGGTGTGGTCTGTTAGGTATAAGGCTACAGGTGCGTGGGGTGGGTGCGATAAGGGGTAGGGAGGGAGCGGGCAGTAACAGCCAGAGAGGAGAGCGAAGTGTATCAGCAAGCAGAGTAGCTGAAACACTACTGTTTCATATGCTACGTAGTTTTGCCAAAGAATAAGGAGAGTTATTTCTTTTCTCATAAAAAGGATGAAAAGAGTAGGCAGTAGTTTCCAAGAATATAGTAAGTACAGGTATACAAGGACAGCAGTAGTTAGCAGAGGGAGAGTGATAAGTAAGGATATAAAATAGGCAAGCAGATACAAAATAGAGTCAAATGGTAAGGAGTAAGATAGGAAAGGAAGAGAAAGGAGAGCAGCAGCCAGGTCAGTAAAGTAAAGACAGTAAGGAAGCAGGAAAGACAAGTGAAGAGGAGTGTTTCAGCCGTAGTAAGGCAGGCTGACAAGGGATGGTAAAATGGCCAGGGGCAGGGGGGAGTAGCAAAGATGAGGAGAGGTGGAGAAGGGTAACTATTATAAAGAAGATGGCCTGGGAAGGGAAAGAACCTTAGCTGATATCACGTGTGTGCTGCCCACAGGAGGACAAAAACTTAAAATAAAATATTTAGGCAAAAATGACATACAGCCAGTACTGGAAAGTTCTAGCACCAGTATACAGTGAATTCAATAGGAGGTAAGGGTGCTTCTTGAGTGCCAACACACTTGGCCTGCTTTGTTGTTCCAGGGATACCAGGTGAGGTAGGTCAGCAGGGAGGGGGGCAACCCGATGAAGAGCACTAGGCTTTCAATGCTGGAATACAAAACAAAGAGATAAAGGGTTAGGAAGATTAAAGGAAAGAGTAATAGCATAGGTGGTAAAGCATAGGAGAGGGTAGAGAGTTACCAGACTAAGAAGTATGTTAGCAGTGAGAGGGAAAACAAACATCTGCAAAGGTACAGTGTAACAAGATAATATGCAACAAGAACAACAGTTGACCTCTTAGAGACTGAAGCAGAGGTCCAAATCAAAGGCAATGCACAGCTAACCAGTGTTAAAGATACACAGGGTATAAGACCTTGTAGCAGCCCTAGGTACTAGTTAAACACGAGGCCATTAAGAGCCAAAAACAGGTAATACAGTCATCTCTACTTTGTGATATCAGGCGGCTAGTTTAGACACTAGAATCCAAGGCAATTTACTAAAATCAAAGCTGTAAAATGTGTAATATAAGACACCTTATCAACTAAGTACTTTAGTCAATAAACATAGGAAGTAGGAAAGGTGATAACATACACTAAACAGGCTATAGGAGACTTTAAGAGTCTCTAGTAACTGTATACAGTGCTTATTGCTATAATAATAACCAACAATTGATTGCTAGGAACAAGACAGTCATAAACAGCCACAAAAAACAGCTAGTACTAAATACAAACAGGTTGGAACCTCAGCGACTACAATATGAGGAGTTAGAAATCACTAGTTGGTAAAAAGCAGAGATTGTGTCTTCAGAATCACTAGCGACTAATTGCAGAGCTTGGTAAAGTAGCAGACCACCATTGGAACGCGTTTAATACACGCAGGGTCTCAGCTACTGCAATTTAAAACAGTAAAACATTAAAAAAGCAGTGGTTGTGTCATCAGAATCACTAGCGACTAATTGCAGAGCTTAGAAAAGTAACAGACCACCATTGGAAAGCGTTTACTACACGCAGGGTCTCAGTAACTGCAATTTAAAACATAATCCAGGTTGGGAACATCAGCAACTGCATTAAAAACTACAATAAATAGTGTTAGATAAACACTAGTGAGTTAAAAAGCAGGGTATGTATTCAAAAGTACTAGCGACTAGTTGCAGAGCTTAAATTAACAGCAGGACATCATAGAAAAGCGTTTATAGCCACACGATCTCGGCAGCTACACTTAAAAAATGCTATTCTCAGGTTCTGCCAATTGGTAATCCCTGGTAGTTAGAAAACGGTGACTTTGAGAACAGAAACACGTGCGACCAATCTCTAGGTTTACAAAGTGAGAGGTCACCATAAAAAAGTCTAAAAACACGCCGGATAGTAGCGACGACAACTGAAGTCACTAATAACAAGTTCTGACACATGTACATTCAAGAACAGGTATTGTATGAGTATAAAATGCAGCAACAAGCAAAACGAGACAATTTACTGTGAAGAAATGCTCACTTACCGGCAGCACACCACGCGGACAGCCTGGGGGAACCTACAGTTTGCAGGTTGGAATTTAAAGATGGCGCCTTAGCAAGGAGGGCTCTACTAATAGAGTTCGAGGGGATAGGGGGGAGGGGAAACAGAAGGTATGTCCAATAGCAAGAAGGGTAGGATAGGGGCAGGAGATAGGAGCAATGAGAAACAGCCAGAGAGGAGAGCGAAGTGTATCAGCAAGCAGAGTAGCTGAAACACTACTGATTCATATGCTACGTAGTTTTGCCAAAGAATAAGGAGAGTTATTTCTTTTCTCATAAAAAGGATGAAAAGAGTAGGCAGTAGTTTCCAAGAATATAGTAAGTACAGGTATACAAGGACAGCAGTAGTTAGCAGAGGGAGAGTGATAAGTAAGGATATAAAATAGGCAAGCAGATACAAAATAGAGTCAAATGGTAAGGAGTAAGATAGGAAAGGAAGAGAAAGGAGAGCAGCAGCCAGGTCAGTAAAGTAAAGACAGTAAGGAAGCAGGAAAGACAAGTGAAGAGGAGTGTTTCAGCCGTAGTAAGGCAGGCTGACAAGGGATGGTAAAATGGCCAGGGCAGGGGAGTAGCAAAGATGAGGAGAGGTGGAGAAGGGTAACTGTTATAAAGATGATGGCCTGGGAAGGGAAAGAACCTTAGCTGATATCACGTGTGTGCTGCCCACAGGAGGACAAAACTTAAAATAAAATATTTAGGCAAAAATGACATACAGCCAGTACTGGAAAGTTCTAGCACCAGTATACAGTGAATTCAATAGGAGATAAGGGTGCTTCTTGAGTGCCAACACACTTGGCCTGCTTTGTTGTTCCAGGGATACCAGGTGAGGTAGGTCAGCAGGGAGGGGGGCAACCCGATGAAGAGCACTAGGCTTTCAATGCTGGAATACAAAACAAAGAGATAAAGGGTTAGGAAGATTAAAGGAAAGAGTAATAGCATAGGTGGTAAAGCATAGGAGAGGGTAGAGAGTTACCAGACTAAGAAGTATGTTAGCAGAGAGAGGGAAAACAAACATCTGCAAAGGTACAGTGTAACAAGATAATATGCAACAAGAACAACAGTTGACCTCTTAGAGACTGAAGCAGAGGTCCAAATCAAAGGCAATGCACAGCTAACCAGTGTTAAAGATACACAGGGTATAAGACCTTGTAGCAGCCCTAGGTACTAGTTAAACACGAGGCCATTAAGAGCCAAAAACAGGTAATACAGTCATCTCTACTTTGTGATATCAGGCGGCTAGTTTAGACACTAGAGTCCAAGGCAATTTACTAAAATCAAAGCTGTAAAATGTGTAATATAAGACACCTTATCAACTAAGTACTTTAGTCAATAAACATAGGAAGTAGGAAAGGTGATAACATACACTAAACAGGCTATAGGAGACTTTAAGAGTCTCTAGTAACTGTATACAGTGCTTATTGCTATAATAATAACCAACAATTGATTGCTAGGAATAAGACAGTCATAAACAGCCACAAAAAACAGCTAGTACTAAATACAAACAGGTTGGAACCTCAGCGACTACAATATGAGGAGTTAGAAATCACTAGTTGGTAAAAAGCAGAGATTGTGTCTTCAGAATCACTAGCGACTAATTGCAGAGCTTGGTAAAGTAGCAGACCACCATTGGAACGCGTTTACTACACGCAGGGTCTCAGCTACTGCAATTTAAAACAGTAAAACATTAAAAAAGCAGTGGTTGTGTCATCAGAAGCACTAGCGACTAATTGCAGAGCTTAGAAAAGTAACAGACCACCATTGGAAAGCGTTTACTACACGCAGGGTCTCAGTGACTGCAATTTAAAACATAATCCAGGTTGGGACATCAGCAATTGCATTAAAAACTACAATAAATAGTGTTAGATAAACACTAGTGAGTTAAAAAGCAGGGTTATGTATTCAAAAGTACTAGCGACTAGTTGCAGAGCTTAAATTAACAGCAGGACATCATAGAAAAGCGTTTACAGCCACACGATCTCGGCAGCTACACTTAAAAAACGCTATTCTCAGGTTCTGCCAAATGGTAATCCCTGGTAGTTAGAAAACGGTGACTTTGAGAACAGAAACACGTGCGACCAATCTCTAGGTTTACAAAGTGAGAGGTCACCATAAAAAAGTCTAAAAACACGCCGGATAGTAGCGACGACAACTGAAGTCACTAATAACAAGTTCTGACACATGTACATTCAAGAACAGGCATTGTATGAGTATAAAATGCAGCAACAAGCAAAACGAGACAATTTACTGTGAAGAAATGCTCACTTACCGGCAGCACACCACGCGGACAGCCTGGGGGAACCTACAGTTTGCAGGATGAAATTTAAAGATGGCGCCTTAGCAAGGAGAGCTCTACTAATAGAGTTCGAGGGGATAGGGGGGAGGGGAAACAGAAGGTATGTCCAATAGCAAGAAGGGTAGGATAGGGGCAGGAGAATAGGAGCAATGAGAAACAGCCAGAGAGGAGAGCGAAGTGTATCAGCAAGCAGAGTAGCTGAAACACTACTGTTTCATATGCTACGTAGTTTTGCCAAAGAATAAGGAGAGTTATTTCTTTTCTCATAAAAAGGATGAAAAGAGTAGGCAGTAGTTTCCAAGAATATAGTAAGCACAGGTATACAAGGACAGCAGTAGTTAGCAGAGGGAGAGTGATAAGTAAGGATATAAAATAGGCAAGCAGATACAAAATAGAGTCAAATGGTAAGGAGTAAGATAGGAAAGGAAGAGAAAGGAGAGCAGCAGCCAGGTCAGTAAAGTAAAGACAGTAAGGAAGCAGGAAAGACAAGTGAAGAGGAGTGTTTCAGCCGTAGTAAGGCAGGCTGACAAGGGATGGTAAAATGGCCAGGGGCAGGGGGGAGTAGCAAAGTAGCAAAGTATCTACTTTTTAGGCATGGGGCCTGGTGATGGGCCCTGTGCAACAGGCCTCTTGGGATGCCTGGCTGATTTGGACTTAGTAAAGGCCTTAATTGAAAAGGAAGATGAGGGTCTAAAGACACCATGGGTGGAAGTGGACCTGTCCACATTAGGAGGCTCAATGCTCACAGTGGCTTCGGTGGTTGTAGTCTGGGTATGGGCCGAGGTACCTGTGGTCTCAGTTACAGAAGACCCTGCCAAAGAAGTGTCGTCGGTAGTCAGGGACTGCATAGGCGTCTCGCTGAGAACCGGACCACGTGTAGCCAGTTTTGGTGTGGTGTCAGTGGGGACCGCAGACCTCGCGTGTCGGTCCTTGTCCTTGCGTTTTTTGGACAAAACGTTAGTCGGAGCCTCCAACGACATTTTATAATCAAAGGCTTTACCGAAAAAGTGTTGGGCGAACTCCGCCTGACACTTAATAGTGCGCTTATTGAAAGTAGCGCAAAAGCGACAGCCCGAGACATTGTGGTCTGGGCCTAAACAAGGTATGCAGAGGGAATGGAAATCCTTATGCTGTATTTGCTTCCCACAAGAAATACAATTGTTAACTTTTTCTGACATCGGTCTGAGGCAAGAAAAGTTTCCCCAACAGGGTACTTAGCTTTAATGAAGACTTTGGTTTCCAATTTTTCGTAAATTCAGGAGCTGGCAGACTGGCACTTGCGAACTGCTTCTGCTTCGGGCACCGCGCGGCAAAAATGACTGAAGAATATGGTGTCGGCTGTGTCTTATATACCCCTGTCGCACTGATGTCAGGAAAGAAAGCGACGGCAACCGACGCCGGACCAAGACTTTGGAATTCGGCCGACCGAGGACCCACCTGACAGCAGAGAACCCATCTGTGATTACTGCAGCTGTATGCACAATGAACATCAAGCAGCACTCAGCTCAAACCACTTCTCCTTGCACTCCAATTCTAATTATAATTTACATTCAGCTTTATTAAAGTACCAAGTAACATGCTGAAAGTAGCAATCTCTGTGACACCCCCACTTGTAAAAATGTTTCTTATCCAAAAAAGACCTGCTGCCTGACAACAACTATCTACTTGTTTGATGGGGAAAACATGATCAAAGTAAAAAATGAAAAGCAAACAGGAAACAAGCTCAACATACATTGCTTAAAGCATTACTGCACAGGATATGGACCGCACATGATAGTTTGGCATTCTGTTTAGTTTGCAGGTAAAGCCTGTAATGAGCTCTTAAAATAATGTAATCCTGTCCTTTATTACAAATACTGTCATATGCATTTCAATAACCAAGGCTTATGTTATCTAGTTATGTAAGTATTCTCTGCATGACAGCAACAGAAAGGCTTTTAATGTTGGCAATTCTTTAACAGTATGCTTATTAAAACTTACTTGCATCTTACAATCTCAGACGAGCTTACCAGATGGTCATTAAAGCACTGCTACTTAAACACAGAGCAACAGGCACTTTCTGAATAATAATAAGCATAAATCAACAGTATAAAAATATGACAGAAACCAGAACATTCTGCAAAATCAAGGACAGATGAAAAGCCATTGTAGTACTTGTGTCTACTTTGGATGGGGGGATAGTCTGCACATTTACACTGCATAACTGCTCCTTGCCTTTCTTGGACACATCCAGAGTCACTACATGGGGGAGTGGGGTGCAACAAGTATGTCACAATTTGAAATGTCTCTGGCTGCGATGGCCCTGACACATTTGTCATACCTCTCAACCTCAGAGCAAGAAATCTGGATAAAACCATACAGAGAAGTGGGACAGAGGCCCAAAAATAAGGGCAATTTGTCTGTCATTATTTTCTAACTTCAGTCTTTAATGATTTGCCACTAATTTGCCAAAAAAAACCCCACAATTTTATGAAAAATGGACCAAAAATGTGATTCAAAAATATAAAATAGCCATACAATACAGCTGGGAACTTGTCAAAGAAGGGACACTTTTTAATATTAGTACTGCTAACTTGAGCAGTTGACAAAATAAAAGAATCTACATGCATTTCTGAAATAAAAGTAATCTATAACTGATTATTGCATTTATTTATTAAATTGTAAACCCTCCATGTTTTCTTCCAAAATTGCCATTTTGCGGAGGGATTATTAGTGGAAGAGCAACATTTTGAGCCAAAATCAGGGACAGTTGATGGTTTGGATATGCCGAATTCTATAAAGCAATTTATTTGCATGTACCTCTCAATTTGTTAATGCAGGAAATCTGGACAAGGCCAAATATATGGGGGGAACATATAAACAGTACTAAAAATGGCTCTTGTATAAAATGAGACAGTTGATCGAACAACAGGTCTTGCTTTAGCATGCATTTTTCTGAGGGTTATGAAGTCTGAAACTCAGTGTCTGTCATTATTTAGTGACTCCTTTCCTAAATGATTTGACAGAAAACCACAAATTATATGAGGAACAAACAAAAAATAAGAAGCAAAAATATATTTGTTCTGCAAAAATCTGGACAGTTAAGAGGTATAGTTCAGCCGGAGCTGTCTTTGAGTTTGCTGCCATTCCCCCCTCACAAAATCATGGTCGAATGGAACCCCCCCCCCCTACACACAGCCATTCCAGTGAACCATTACTTGGCTATTTCACCCCATTTACCAAAAACACTAATGTGCATACTGCTTTACTTCTGCGATGATTTGGACTTCATTTAAGTTTTATTTTGCATTTTACAGCGCAAACACAAATAGATATCATATCTGCTAAACAAAGCAATGCAGTCTCACAATGAGAACAGACTTAGCATTAAAACTTCTCTGCCCTTGACAACTCACAATCACTGAAACAGCATTAAAACCCATATTCAAAGAAAATACATTTTGCCGGTGGCAGATTAACTTTGAGTTTGGGCTGTTTTCAAATCACAGGCCCCTTGCACACAAAACATACACATGCTCTTTCATACACCTTCCTGATTGTATTAAATTATATTCCTTGAACAATGCAGTACAGTTTTAGAGGGTGTTTTCAATTTATTGTTTTGAATTTTTTCCAGTAAACAATGAAACAAAATGCATGCACCAGTAATGACAAAACTGCCCAATTCAGAACATTCCCATCATAAAAGTCTACTCAAACTTCTACAGTCCAGCAGTATCAGTACATATGTACAATCTGTGAAGAAGTAAAAGTCATCTAAATAATTCCACATTAAAGAGATCTGTAGCTAATGAAGAGGTTGCTGCTAGCAAACAATTTTGTATTTCATTGTTTCATCTACAAATAACGTGCCCATTACCCTTGAGGAATAAATTGCCTATCTTACACTAAAAAATGATAAGCTAGCAATATTGCAATAGAGAATGGATGGCAAACTGATAACAGGTTCATAGTAACTAGTTATCTTCACATCCACCCCTTTTGCAACACAGTACAGTATCATAAATGCATCTATCTACTGTGGGAGTAGAACCGACAGCCTTCTGCATTAAAAGCAAGTATACTACCTGTTGTACTATTAACAATGCAAGCTGGCTCAGCATAAGCACCACTAAACGTTTGCTCCCCTGCAGCTCTCAGCTCCTTGTAAATTCTACTCACTCAGTTGTATCTCTGTACTTTGCAGTACAAAGAAATCTGGAAAAAGCCAAAGTTTATTGTGGGGGAGGCAAAAGCTCAAAAACCAGGGACACATTTTAAACATTGCTTGTATAATGTTGGAAAGTTGTTAGAATACAATGCTGTGTTACCACCATACATTTCACTGCCAAGCCTTAAACCCAGGACCCTGTGCAAAACAGTCAGAGCAACATACCACTATGCCAAATCAGCTGTTTTGTGAAAGAGGAAGACAGAAACTTAAATTGCTACCATTTAGTGAATTCAGTTCTCACCATAGCACAGCTGTCAACCTCTTAGCACAAAACACCTGAACAAAGCCAATAATGGGTGAATACAGCCCCCAAACAATCAGTGAATTCAGTTCTCACCATAGCTCTCAACGTCTTAGCAAAAAAACACCCGGACAAAGCCAGTAATGGGGGAATATAGCCCCCAAACATATTCAGTGAATTCACTTCTTATCATAGCTCTCAACCTTAGCACAAAACCAGGATGAAGCCAATAATGGATGAACACAGTCCCAAAAATAGGGACAAATTTCAAATATCCATCTTATACACATAGAAAATTGCTAGAATAAAAGCTTTTGTGTTACCATGCACTTTCTGAAGAACATGAAGTCTGATATTCAAATGCGTGTCATTTTTAACATGTTAACCAGGAAAGTCTGACTTGGAACAAAAGCTAATTTTTAGCAGAGGCCCAGGGAGAAACACTCCAGACAGACGCATGTCTTTGTAAGATGGGAGGACACAAAAACAGGGAGGGCATACAGACTCCACACAGAAGGTAAGGCACCCCAGCCAAGAATCAAACCTGAGAACATCAAGCTGTCAGGCAACAATACTACCAATGCACCAATGCACTACTGGCTTTGCAAGATCACAAAAATACAGAAACCACAGATTTTATGAGGAACAGAACAAGTATGAGGGGAAAATCTGCAACAGTTTTACAGATGGTGGTGGGTAGGGAATTCAGGCTCTTGCCATCTGGGCTCAAGGTGTAGGGTTCAAGCCTTATTCTCAACCCACCACCATGTAGCACCTGGGGTATTTTGCACACACACACACACACACTTAGGACAGGTAAATCCTTCCACAGCTTTGTTCGTTGGAGCAGCACTGAATACATCCTTCCACAGCTTTGTTATGCCCGCAAGATGCCCTTCCCTGACAAGACTCCCAGCCTGCCGACATTGCAGAGCCAGTCCGATCCCTTTCCTGGGACAGTCTATGCAGTTACAACTGCATAGACTTCTGGGATCTCTGCACTTGAATGCTTCATTATCTGGACTGCTGCTGAGACAGTCTTCTCATGCTCCAGACTGTCTCAGCAGCAGTCCGGATATTGGAAATGATAGTGCGCATGCGAGGAAGTCCACTATTTGCGATTGTTTTTTTATTTTTTTTGTGTGTTTTATTTTATTTAGCCTTCTTTCTAATTTTACAGCTGAGGGGGCTGCAATCCGGCAGTCCAATAGCACGGGCCGCCCCTGGCTAAACATCAATTAGCTTCTAAAAGCAAAAGTACAGATATTTAAAAATGTTTTACTATAAATACAAGTACTAAATAAATAAGCTTGAATAAATAAGCAAGCACGAATAAAACTGACCAAAAATAAACATGCACACTGAGGATGACCTGATTTAAAAAAAATGATATAAAAAAAATTGTTTAAAAACTGTACTAAATAATTAATGTGCAAAATGAGCAATTCATTTAAAAGAGCAATTCATTTAAAAGAACTAACCACTAGTAAAATCATATATCCCCTATTACTCATCCTGTCAGTTAACTAATATAATACAAAAAAATAAAAAAATAGAGAGAATGTAAGTATTTCTACTAAGGTTCAGTGATGTAAACAAACAACAAATATACAGAAGAAATGTTCAATTACCTTTGCAGACTCTTCAGTTTTAAGACAAAGACAAAGAACATAGATCATTTAGCCCTGGTACATTATAGGCATTCGATTTTGTTTGCCATAATAATTTGCACAGTTCTAGCTTGAGGGTGAGGGGTCCCCCCACCGTAGGATCTTGTTGAATCTAATCAATCACCCTAAACTTGAAACCATGCTGAGGGTGTTTGTGCACATGCTTAGCCAGTGCATTCTCCAGTTTTAACTTCCTGATGCTGTAAATATGTTCATAGACTCTGTCCTTGAATCTACGGTCAGTCTTAGCAATGTAGAAACAAGGACAGAGGTTACAGATTGCTAAATAGACAGGGCAGATCCTTAAATGTTTGTTGGAGAGGGGTAGGATTCCAATTGCAAGAGTCCTAGGCATGTATAAATGTGAGAGTTGCTCCCAGTGCAGATTTATGGAGGTGGGTAACACCTTTTCCATTAGAGGGAGAAAATACTAAATAAATAAAATATTTAATTGTGCCACCAAGGGAGTGGTCAATTTAGCAACCTGTAATTCATCAACAGCACTCATAAAAATCATATTTAGAAAGCAAATGACTCCCATAATGCCTATAGATAAAATTACATTTCTTGCATTTGATTACAATACAGCTAACTATAAAAGTCTTGGAAGACTGCTTGTTGCAATCTTCTTTTCGTTTGCTAGATTATACTGTAAGATGAAGAATAACTCACTTTTATTGCAGTGACTGAGCAGAAATTTCTAAAATTTAAGGATCACAAAGATTATTAAAGTTTGGTAAAAAGACTACAAACTAATTAAAAAAAATAACTTTCATATAATGTAGTTGTTGAATTAAAGTGTTTAGAATTATGCCAGATAGTGGGGATGTCTAAATATCAGACAGAGACATCAAATATATTGATTTTAGAAAGATGTTTTAAGTAACAGAGATAGCTCATAAATGCCTGTCCCTCAATGTACTATTCAGATATAGGACATTATTATTGTTTTGGGAAAATGTGGCTATTTTAGAAAGACCCCTTGGTTCATTACACTACTTACAGTCTATGAATCTAAAGGCTCAAAAATGTCAATCTTAAAGAAGCTCAGCTATATAATTTACACAAGCATATCATAAATAAAGACAGATACTGATAATGATGATGATGTATGTGCAAGAAACTAGTCTTGCTTCTGTCTGTAATACTAATACAATGTTTGTAACAGTGAGGCAATATAAGCCAAGAGGTACCGAGGGCGAGAGATCAATCAAGGCAGTGACATTTTAGAAGAAACACATGCTGCAAGAAGTGAATGATGCATTTACTATTTCTCACTATAATATAACTACTCATGAGTGGTAGCTTTTGAAAAAAGAGGCTTAATTTTGTTCCATCTGATTTGACAAACCACTATGCTGTTGCAGTACCTGTATGTTGCTTTTGCATTGCTTTTTTAATTTTTCCTCAGCAAAGGTTTGCTAATGCAAATTTAAGTTATAACAGCTCTTTTAAGACATCCTAGACATCCTAGTGATTTTTGTCACTTCTGAACAAATATATCTATTGTTTAGAAAAGACACGTTTTGTAGAAAACTTGTCAGGAATATACTTAGGTGTGTTCTAAATTATCATTTAATACATACATACATACAAGCAAATAGTTCATTCACAGGCAATAATGACCTTTTAGCCTGGCAATAAATCAAAACAGTCATCCTCATAATAAATATTCAAGTTGTTCTTAAAAATAACTAAACAAGAGTAAACACTTTAATGTAGATTTGTAATCTATCTCAGATACCATCTGCTCCATCAGTGAATCAATTAGTAATCTCTTTCCTTATATAATCTTTTTTAATTTCTCAAAATCTTTTGGGTTTCTAATACCATGACAGGAATGGACCCCATTCCTAAGTCAAAGTACGATTAAAGTTCATGAAATTAGTATTGTTCCAATCTTTGATGTCAGCCAAAAGTGCTCTTCGCAGCACCCACAATGTACCCAGTAATGACTTCTTCTGCAATTCATACAGGGTTACATGTAATGGTAACATATCTAAATACAATTGTAGATTCTTTTATTGCTCCTACTACTATTGAAACTGTCTGGGTATCCTTCTTCCACATTGTTTTCATTTCTGCCTGCAGATCCTGATATTTTATGCCTTTGTGTCTCTCTGTACACAAGACACTGTAGTCACTAGGTGTGTCGATTTCAATGATCAATGCTACTTTTGTCTTCTTTTCTTGGACCACTATATCTGGTTTTCTAGCATTTATCTTTTGAACTGTTGGTAATTGGTGATTCCATGTGACATAGACTTCATCATTTTACATGATGCTTTCTGGCTCATGTTTCCAGTGTTTTTCAGCCACTTCAATATCATAATGTTTGCCCAATCCCCACCGCAACAGTCCTGAAACATTATTATGCCTTTCAGTAAACAGTCCTTCTGTCATTAGTATGTTACAACTAGCAACGAGGTGTGCGACTGTTTCCAATTCAGGTTTATAAAACCTACATTTGTCTGTTTCTCCCACATGTTCTATGGACTTTGTAAATCAACATGTAAGTAGTCCACTATCTTGTGACTTCACATATTAACCTTTCATCTCTTGGTTTCAATCTGCCTCTCCTTAACCATTCCTGAGTTTGTTCCTGATCAACATGAGGTTCTTCCAGAAGTTTTCTATACTCTCAACTCTATTTATGCATTTTCCACATTTCTTGCCCTCTCATCTGGTCCTTCACCTTATATTATTTCTTTTGTTTTTTTTTTTTGGCACATTCAGTTCCTTCCTGATTTTTATCTAGTTATAGTCTGATTTCCATTCCTACTTGATGCTGATATGCTTCTGCTAGATTAAGCAGAGAAGTCATCTTTAAATTTATTCTCCTCATGTTTCCAAACTTTCACTACATTTGGGTCTTGTGAGGTCAGCAGATATGTGTGCAGTACCACAATTGTACATCTACACATGTAATCCGTTTCAAGGAGGGCCATACCTCCTTCAGAACAGAGAACATATAAACTTGGTATGCACTGATTTTTGTAAATCATTTGATGAGCATGAATCATCCTTCTTGTTTTCCTATCTAATCTATCCAACACGATCTTGGGCCAGTCTTTCACTCCAAAACTGTAAGTTAGGACAGGAAGAGCAAATTGGTTTATAGCTTGGATTTTATTCCTAGATGACAATGCAGTTTTCAGGATTAATTTTAGTCTTCTAAAGTATTCCTTACTAAGTTTTATTCTCCTATGTAGGTTGTTTAATAATTCAGTACTACTCTTTGTTAACCCCAAACCTTCCCACAGGTAGTTTTTCATAAGTGCCCTATGCACCTGAAGTAGAACATTTCTTAAATATCTGCATGAGATAATCTACAAGTTTGAATATGTTAATATTTCATAATAACTTAAATTTTCACATTGAATGATGCCCTAATAATGTCTCCACTGTACTCTTTCAAATGTGCTCATTCTAGTTTTCTTAAAAGCTTTCCATATTTATAATCCCATACTCTTGTTTGAAGCTAATGTTAATCAAAATTATTTCATCATTTTCCCAACACGTTATAAATATGATTATAACCCTATATTTTTATAATTATCACTAATCAATTGGTTGATATGATCCAAAAAACTGAAAGACAGGTCTACTGATATACCCAGATCCTTAAATGAATCCATAGTTTTAATCACTGTGTGCTGTATTAAATATTTAATATTTAATCTATGTCTCCCAAATCTTTTAGATGTATTCTCAGCATATTATTCTCCTGTACCCAAGTGGTTAATTTATTCAAGTTCTTTTTTGCAGCATGCCCTGTATATAACAAATGTGATCAGTTTTCCCATTTCAGAATTGATGTTAAACTCTTTTTTTCATTGTTTTTTTTTTGTTTGTTTGCTTTCAAACAGTGTCCCATTCAAAACTTGACACATTCCTTCTGCTGTATTTTCACTAAATTAATTATTACAATTAGCTCTGCATAATGACTTCCATATAGTCTGTTATTAATCTTCTGTGCATTGTTTTAGGTTATAACCCCATACTCACTGTACATCAAAAGTCGTGAAACTTGACATGAAGTAACAATCAACCCCTTATGAACACAAACAACACCCAGTCTGTTTTGTTCTCAGATACGCCTCTTTAAAATTTAAAGTCTGAAACAGTTGTTCTTTTTTAGAACATTTTTATTAAATTAATATACTTACAATGTATACATGGAAAGGAAGAAGTTCAGCATTGCGTATTGTTGTACATTGATAGGAATACATTGAATCATCAAGGTAATCTTCAGATTAAGAGTCTTGGTAATTCAATAGCAACATTTCAAGGTCATCCCAACCACTAAAAGTCTTAGTATGATTTGTAGATGTTATTCTGATCACTTCTATTTCAGTTTTCCATACCCCTGGATTTACTAATCTTCTATGCAGGACTAGTCTAGGCCTGCATGGAAGCAGCCACTTAGGAGCAGGATGGCAGCGCACCATGCATAGTAATGAAGGTGTGCTGCCCGAGTCCCCAGCCTTACATGGAGCGTGTACAACTGCAGGGGGCGTGTCTGAGAGCAGAGCCCTCAGAATAAACACGCCCCTGCAATGTTGAACAGCAGAAAGTGGAAATAAATGAGTGATACCACTCATAGGTGTTCACATATCCCCAACAACAGTCCCCCATGTGTACAACAGCAACATGACATAAAAATCAAAAGAAGAAACCCCCATATTGGTGTCTAAAGCTCCGAGTATAGCTAACCGTAGGTGTGTGGGTGTGCCCATTGCTTAGCCATGGTGAAAGCAGCCTAAAAGGCTGAAGAGGACGATATATGCAAATGAAGCATCTCAGCAATAGTGTAATGGGCAGAGCATTCGCCTAACAAGCAGGCATTCCCAGTTCGAGTCCCAGTGCAGCACAGCATATTTTACATGGCAAAGCATGGTATAAACAATATTTGTAATGCAAAACCCACTAAATAACACACATTTTTATGAACACGAGTATTGCAGGAAATGCACACGTGAAGAGTCTGTATCATAATGAATAAGGCAGCAGTAAGCAGGCGTAAGCCCAGATAAGTAACAGTAAACATATGTAAGCACTAGGAAGCATGCGCAAGTGCGTTTGCATGGGGTTAAGTACTACCAACACAGATTAAGCAAAGGACAAGCTAACTGAGTGTAAGACACTGTGACCAGAAGTTAGCAGTGCTTACTTCTGCGCAAACCCATTTACAACCACTTTAAAGTGCCTTAAGCACACTGTATCCAATGGCCGGTGTTCTGCCCAGCAACAAAACAAACAGCTTCTGTAAGGCCGGAACCCAAGACCATGCACACTATACACTAAATGATTTACCATTAAGCCATGCCAGATATGCAAAAATCACATGTTGTCAGAAACCTAACCACAGCCCAGTGATGCAACAGTACAGAGAATGTATACCTAAAGCTAGATGAATACGTGTGTGCAAATATATTACTATCTAAATGGATACAACATATCTATAGATGTAGCCATATATATATATATATATATATATATATATATATATATATATATAAATATCCAGAGATATATACTTATATATACAAATATATGAACAGATATACATGCAAATGCCGACAACTACACATATACATGTCAACATCTATATGGCCACATATACACAGCAAGTTACATATATATACGCAGATATATGTTTCTGTAGGTGTATACAGGCATAGTTAGAAATATGTAAGCAAATATATATACCCACAGAGGTATATATGGCCAGACATCTGTAGATAGCAATGGTAGATGAACAGAAACATATATGTCCGCATGCACCGTTAATGGGCTTGAGCGGCCCCAAACAATATACGTCACATACGAATTGGCATACCCCCCACCCAGTGAAGCACGTCTGTCCTACAATACTATGAACCTATAAATTGGAAATTCACCCCAGGGATCACTTCTGTGGCTCTGCTCGACATGGGCACAGGAAAATAATTTTCTTGGGTTGCGAAAGCCAGGGTACATTTTTTGGCTAGACTTATATAGACCCTAGGGCCAATAGCCTAGTACCTACCTATGAACCTATGAACCTATACACTTCCAAGCTCATTGTATTGTATGTGTGTCATTGAAATAGGGATTTAAATTAGACCTCTGTTATGTTTCACATGTTGACATCACATACCCCTCTCCCCCACCCACTAGGCAGGCCAAGCACTACAGGCCCATCCAACCCAGGCCATCCCCGACACATACATTCATTACCCACAGTTTTGCTTCCCCCACCTGCTGCACACATGCAGTCACCTTCCCTACCCTGGTTACCGGCCTGTAGCTACCAAACCGCCACACATTGCCCCCCCCTCCACCACCCCCCTCGGGACCCATCCCGTATGTTGTCCCAATGCAAGTATCCTAGGTCTGGCACACGCCGTAGTCCATGCACATAGACATGGGTACCTATGCAACTCTGGGTGTAGACGAAAGTTGAATACCCAATGTTCGGGTTGTCCCGCATGGGACGAATGTATTCCTGGTACTAACAACAGATTACATGTGTGACTCTGTGTACACTAACAGATTTAGTTGTAGGTATCGCAAAGCATATGTGGCACACAAGGTTCGCCGGTATGCACACGAAACACAGTATCCAGCAATACCAGGCAACATTACAGGATATGTAGCTACATATGTAGAGGTATGTGTGTGTGTGTGTGTGTGTGTGTGTGTGTGTGTGTGTGTGTGTGTGTGTGTGTGTGTGTGTGTGTGTGTGTATATACCCATATCAAAATAGATATATACCTCTCCCTCTCTGTTGTGCAAATGTATACATACATAGACAGACACATATATAAATACCCACATATAGATATGTACATATGCAGACAACCATACAACCATATATATATATATATATATATATATATATATATATATATATATATATATATATATATATATATATATGTGTGTGTGTGTGTGTGTGTGTGTGTGTGTGGATATAGCTATGATATGATACAGCAGTTAAGAATTACATATGTTCACAGGCCGTGCCAATGGGGGTGAGGGGACCAATCAACAAACGTGTAACACGTAGCATCAATCCTCCTCAGCCAGACAGGGGAAACATACAAAGAAACACACAAACAATGTAAACAATCCATTGTTCCCCAAATCACAGGCAGGATACAACCAGACGGGGGAACACAATGGACCTGCTAAATCTAATCTTGGAACAGAGACAGGAACATCCCTTGCGGGACACCCCAAAAATTGTCTTGTAATAGGAGGCAGCCCGTGCAATGACTTATCAAGGCGGGGCATGTATGTACCCGGACTACAATGGTGGGAAAGCCTGATGACCCATGAGTCGAGACAACATACAAGATGGGTCCCATGAAGTGGAGAGTTGGCAGTGTGTAGTAGTGTGTTTAGACTCGACCTGCACCCAGAGTATGGATGAGTGCTGTAGAGGAGGTGCGGAGGGGGGACTATGAGTATGCAATTATGGGCCTAGGAGTGCAGGTGTTGGCTGGAGCAGTTCTATTCGGACCACCTCAGGGATGTAAGCAATAGTGTGAATTGAGCAGAGCTGCCACCTAATGAGCAGTTGAGCCCGGTATGAGTCCCACTGCAGCACAGTGTATTTTACACGGCAAAGTACGGTATAACCAGATGTGTTGTTGCCAATCCCACTAAATAACAGCAAAGAACACATGGTTGCAGCACCCCACTGTAGGCATCTAAGCCGAATTACTTGGCATCACAAGGTATTATTGTTGTCAACACCCCCCACCCAGGGGTGTGAGTGTCCAGACCTACCCCCAAATATAGTGTATATACACAACTGTTGCTGTAGAAGAAATGGCCAGCTGTGGACCTTCCCATCAGCCTTCCTGCACATCCCTGGACATTTCCCCTACTATCCGCCGCTCTGTGTGCCCCATTAAAACCACTTACCTATCTACCCCTTTTTCAGTACTATTAATGTTCACAGTCACAAGTAGGTGAGACCCTCTTCCCCAGCTATATTGGCAGAATCTGGGACTCCCCCTACCCATGTGTATTACCTCAGCTGTCCCACACGACACATGTAAATAACACATGAAGGAACACCTCAAGCACACTTGGATCAGCACATGCTCACCACCTGGTGAAGTCCCCCCTCCCCACTAACACTATATACTCTTACACCAACTAGTGAAACTAACACCTCTTGTCCTGCCTCGCATACAAATCCCAACATTCTGCAAACCTTCCCTATTGCTTCACCACCAATCATTCCAGTGGCTTACTATACAGTTACAATGTCCACCACTCTACCTACCTACCTACCTACTCCTTCACTATTCTCTTTTGCTCTACCACACAGTTATGGCATAACCAAACCTAACCCAAATACCTGAATATAACCTGTCCAGAACTGTTAAACCAGAATCTCACTTCACCTTAAACTGATCTTTGTCAACAGTCATACACGACATGTAAGCCTGACCTAAGCATGTATAATACTGACATGTTAATGTGAACTAAGCATGAAGAATGTGGTACGTAGCTATAATAAGTCTGTTACTCTTTTAGAATGTGTACAACTCAGTAGTACATGTAATGTGTAGCTAAGGTTTACTGTGGAGCTCCATTCCTGGGCCACCACTGACAGTGGGGTAGCATCCAGTCAGATTGTCCCGGAAAACAAATGTGAACTCAATACAAGAAGTAGTGTGGGGGTATGCAGCAGCAAGCGGGGTTATGGCTGTTTTGGTGGTGGTAAGCAATGCCCACACTGGTTAAGCAATGTGGAGGCCAACTCAGTGTAAGACACTGTAACCGGAGGTCAGCAAGGCTGAGCCTCGCGCACACCAGCGCATACCCGCGTACAATTCCTCCAAAGTGCCTTAGGCATTCTGAAACCAACAGCTCTCATCATGCCCATTAACAAAATTATGAGCACTCACAGGTTCCAACCCCCCCACCCTGCACACTATAGTCTAAGTGAGTTACCACAAAGGCATGGCAGATACACATTCAGCTGCTATCACAAACATATCATCCAGCACAGTCATTCAACAGTATAGGAAATGTATGTATGTATGTAGATCAATACCAGCAAACATGTGCACATTGCTCAGTCACAGTATTCCGAGCAGTCTATGTGTATCAATGAAGTGCCTGTCCACACATACTGTGAGAACAGTAGTCTTGCACAATACTGAAGAGAGGAATTAAAAATGGTGCACGCCGTGGGCATGTGTGGATGTGCTTCATGCACAGAATGTCACACCTGGGGCATTGGATCCACAACACTGGGAGATGAGGCAGGCCTGGTGTGTGAGCAAATCGCTGCTTCTCAAACCCCTTGCAGGATGCTACCAGTGGGAGAAACAGTGTAGACCAGCAAAGTCTACTCATGACACAACAACAGGTCCATCACTGGCGGGATGAACCAAACCTTGTGGGTCAGATAGATGTTCCCACCAGTATCGGAGGAATATGAAGGGAAGGCTCGAATGTACATGGACTAAATGGATGAAGAACCTGCAGAAGCTTGGGTTGAGACAGTATAAGGGAGGAGTACTGACACGTGCCGATAGGGAAATATGTGAAGGTGTGGTATGGCTGGGCTAGCAACCAGAGAATGGATGGATGCTGTGTACAGTAAGATCGGGGGCAGGGGGAGGGAAACATGGGTAGTACAATACATTAGAAATATATAAATGAAGCAGAACAGCAATAGTGTAGTGGATAGAGCACCTGACCAATGAGCAGGCATTCCCGGTTCGGGTCCCACTGTAGCACAGTCTATTTTACATGGCAAAGCACGTTATAACCAATATTTTTGTTGCAAAGCCCACAGACCACTAAATAGCTGATATATATTGACTGGAGTACCACAAAAAATGCACATGTGATGTATCTGTGTCAGACGGAATAAGGCACTAGTAAGCAGGTGTAAGCACAAATAGGCCATAGTAGGCATATGTATGCACTAGTAAGTGGGCGCATGGCCATACACCTGCTTTAGAGTGCCTTAATCACTCTGTATCCAATGGGCCTTTGTCAGCCCGGCAACAAAATAAACAGCCATGCAGGTCATGAACCCAGGACCCCATGCACCATAGTCCTAGTAGCTATCCACCAAGCCATGACAGACTTACTGAAGAATGAGGTAGTAGTAAACATGTCCCCACCATAGTATAACCAAACTGAACCTGTGAAAGTCATCCATATGCAGTCATATGTGTCATAACTGACTACAGAGCATACATATGTGAACTGGAGTACAGTAGTAAGTCCAGATGTGAGGTGTTAACGTAATAAAGTGTAGAAGTTCCCAGGACACCAGACAGTGTCCGTATACATGTGTCGAGGATACATGACACATATATAACAAGTGGCAAAGGGGAAATTAATGCCAAAAGGCAATTATCATGCAAATCTAATAATACACACCACTAAGCGTAGCACAGTACTGGCTCCCAGACGACTGGCAGGATACTACCAGTGGGAGACACCGTGTCACCCTGCTAACTCTATTCTTAAACAAACGCACGTCCATCCATGGTGGGACATCCACAAACATCTGCCAAAAAGAGTCCTCGGGGTAACATACCATGCCTAAAAAGTAAGTACAGATGGTGATGTATATATGCGGACTACATGTGCGGGAAGCCTGAAGATCCATGGGTTGAGACAACATACACAAAGGGTCCCGAAAAGTGGTGAGTGGGCAATGTGTAGTGGTGTGGGTAGATTAGGCTGGAACCTGTAGGAAGGATGACTGATGTGGAGGGGGAAAGGGGGAGGGAATGATGGGTACAACATTATGGACTGAGGCATGCCATGGTTAGATGAACCTGTTCTAATGGGACTGGCCCATGGATGTCAGCGAGAAAGGAGGAGGGACACAGGGAAGGCACTGGGACATACCATTTCCCATGGCATACCATTATGGGTAATATGTATATTGCATAACCCACAGAATAACATATATACATTAACTGGAGTACTGCGGCCATGAAATAACATATATAAATATAAACAGGAGTACTGCAGGAAATGCACATGTGAGGTGTCGGTATCATAATGCATACAGCAGTAGTTAGGTTAAGCAGCAATAAGCTGTTGTAAGCATATGTCAGCACTAGCACATGCATTTACTTTTCCAGGCTCAGCAAATCTGATGCAAACTAACTGTAGGCATGCACTGCATACACAAAGTAAGCAATGTCGGGGCTAACCTGGTTTAACTGGCTGTTACCTGCAGTTGGTGATGTATACCATTGCACAAACGCACTCACGACTGCTTACAAGTGCCTTAATCACCCTGCATACCACTACCATTGCTCAATCCTGCAACATACTTGACAGCAGGATCCTGCATACTACAATCATAGTGAATTAACACTACACCATGTCAGATATACAGACATCCCATGTATACCCAGATATATCAAGCAGCACAGTCAATCTGCATAAGGGGAATTGTACTAACAGCACAACACTCAACCTCTTATTGCAAACATTGTGGACACAGTGTGACAAAAGTGGGGTACATATCTGGACACGTAAAATATTGTTCATATACATGTAAAACATTGCTAGTTAAACAGTGATCTGTTGCAATACACATAATCTGAACAACATGATGTCTGCAACTGTAATGTATCAGCATTCCTGACTGACCACATGACTGACATCATCCACATCAATTGGCCAGACGAATGTGGGGCAGGCCAATATTGTGAGACACTCATGCATGGACATATGGACAGTCATAGATCTGTATATGTAGAGAGATACACAGGTACATATAAATGTCTGAGTCACACATACATCAAATCACATCAATGGTATGTAGGTGGGTGGATACATATGTCCACATATATTTAGTTATTAATATATATATATATATATATATATATATATATATATATATATATATATATATAGATATACGGATAGATATGTGAATTGAAGCACCAGATAGGAATAACAACCGGAACCCCCACCACAAAATAACTGACCTTATGCACGGTTGATGGGGGTGGGAGCTCACAATGAGAGGAACCTGGAGATGACTGCTATGTTCACCCACACCACAGCTGTAACAGATATGCTGTGCAATGCAATATCCAGCACATGCAGTTCTTGACCCTAGGACCTTCTGCAACACAGCTACAATGGTCTAACAGTAGGCCACTACAGCTGTAGAAAGTCAGGGTAATAACCAAAACATATCAACCAGTCCAGTCATGCAACTGTACAGAGAATGTATACCATCATCTAGATGTATCTGTGCGTAAATATATTACTATCTACACTGCTACAACGTATATATAGCTTTCTAACACTATATACATATATATCCCTATATATGGACATATATACATGCTGATGGCTACATCGACACATATAAGTGTCTACACCTATATGTCTACATATACACAGCACGTTACATATGTATATACAGATATACAGCTATGTAGGTATATATGTTCATAGTTACATATATGTTAGCAGATATATATATATATATATATATATATATATATATATATATATATATATATATATCTAGATCAGTACATATGGTCATACATCTGTAGAGAGCAATGGCAGATTAACAAACACACATATGTCCACATGCACCATTACTGGGGTTGAGAGGCCCCACACACTATACATATATGTCTATGTATATACTTGTACATATGTATATGTACAAGTAGGCATCCCCCCCATGGCCAAACACATCCGTCCCGCAATACACTACCAAGTGTTGCAGATCCCATAACCAGGACCTGACACGACATGGGCACAGGAAGTTAAGAGTACAACATCCCACCTGTATGATGTCAGGCTGGTATTGTTCACATATCATGCATTACAGTCTGCCTCCCATAGGTAATGTAAACTGTGGTAGCCAGCAACATTCCCCAGGATATAGAGACACAGACACAGATAAGCAGATACATACATACATATGTACATATATCTATATCTATCCATATATATATATATATATATATATATATATGGATATACATGTGACTACACATACACATGCAGATATATGTACAGTAGGATATATATGTAGTCATATGGAACAGCCACTATGCCTACAGCTAACACCTGAACAACCAGACACTGTATGGCCCACCCATACAAATGACGACCGTTGCCTGCAATATATTCCCACAGAGATGTCATTGGCAAACGCTACACACAGGTTTGCAGAAATGGAATACTTTTCATTGTGTACCATGACAGTTCTACATGCCATGTCATATAGTTGTTTAGACAGTGAGATCCATATAAACAGAGGAACGCAACCATGAAACAGTTATACTAATACAGTAGTCAGGTAAGGTTCACAACCATCACTGTTCAGGCCAAGTCCTTAGATTTGTACAGTAGTGAGGACTGACTGGGCCACAGGATACCAAACAATCAACAGTGTGTAATGCAGGTGTATAGTTCAGCAGCCTCTTTCTACAGTCTGTACAACAGCAGTGCGAGGTAAGGACGTCATGTGACTACATGGGTTGTAACTGTGACATAACAAGGCATAACTGACACCATCACATGCACACTGACAAACAGAACACTCCATCTGGTGGGTGGCAGTAGGCTTGCAGTAACCGAAAATATGTATGTGATGTACATATATGTGACGTATACGGCACTTTACAACCTGATACCTTATGGCAGCTCACCCCTGATACCCCCATATATTTAACAAGCAAGGTCATTTATGGTGCCCCCCAGCCTCAGTAATACAGACCCTTATGCCACTGTAACATACACTGGCCTCTGGAGTGCATAAGAGCATGCACGTATTGTGTAGGTAACGCCCACACATATATGGCCCCGGCCCCACAATATGTGTGGGGGATACAACAGATGTGGAATGATGGCAGCAATGGCAGTGTGATATACTCACAGCCCACTATGGAACACCACCCCACAGCATGTCATATATGCAAAGCTTGATATGTAGGTCATGTACTGATAGCACTCCACACACACACACACACACACACACACACACACACACACACACACTGCCAGTGGAATATCAGACACAGGACCTTTGTGGTGGACAGACAACACATGTTAGACACACCACTGGCCACCAAGAGGATAGGCCCACAGTTGATGGCTATGCAGAAGGACTGCATTCCAAGGTAAAGTAGTATGTACACACACACACACCCTGTAACACCAGTACTATACAAAGCATAACACGGCTCTACTCACACTCTGTCTGTAGTTCCTGAACCTCCTACACATATGTAGCTGCCCTGAGTGTGCCGGTTCTCCTGTAGAAGTTATTGCTACCTGCTGTTTGTAACACTGATGCCCACACACACACAGAACTGTACAAACATCCACAGAATGTCCAGGTTATGTCATCAAATATACCTCCTACTGTACATAATATGTGGGGCAGTCTGATATCTCACTGACATGTTAGCAGATATGATGACACTAATTATGGTGTACAGCAAATACGCACCACATCATGCCAACATATGTACACAGGTTGGTAGAGTTGTGGCTGGCAGCACATACACAGGGCCACTAATGACATGTTACTGTGATAACCTCATACATTTACTGTTATAACAGGGTTTGTGGCAACATATGTCCTATGAGGGATAAGACGCCAGTAACTGTCACGGCTTTCACCATCTACAGACTGCAATCCTCACACTACCATCTGCAGTCCACATATAGATGCTTCATAGGCAATACATGGAACGATTGGCACAACACACTGCCCTGTCTGCAGATGACCCTGGAGATGAGGATTCCACATAAACATGGAACTGACATGGCCGGTATGGAGACATGCAGGAAAGACATAATTACACACACACACACTGTTAAACCAACAGTACGCCACATGCAGTATAGCAGCACTTACAGTCTGTAGGCAGGCCAGGCACATCCCCTTCTGTGTGTTGCCCTGTTTCCACAGTGTATGTTGTTGAAGGTAAATCCCCATTCCATCGAAGATGCTGGTTGCCAACCAATGGATCTAGTTCCTGCTCACAGTGAATAACAGTGGCCAACATCAACATGATGTTCCTAGATATCTCAGTGTGTTTCCATGCAATTAGCTATGGGACTGTTACCACAGCTGTTCCACATGCAATCAGCTAGGGGATGGCTGCGATTCGTGCAGAGGCCATCAGCTGATCATGAGCATCACTTAAAATACACATGCTGCTGCCTAAGCAAAGCTGGTGTAGGTTGCTACATCTACCAGAGAGGGAGTGGGAGAGGTAGACAGAGGCAAAGACATGTCAGGGAGGGGTGGTGGAGTAAAACTGCAGCTTGTTTGTGTCGCACACCTACCAGCATAGGATATCAAGCCTCTGAAAACTATGTACTGCATTCACAGTTCGATGCAGTTATTGGATGTGCCACATGGGTTACCTGCTGTGGAGCCCACAGAATATATCTGTGATGGTGCATGACATTTGCAACAGGGATATGGTAGCGATACGGTAGGTGACATACACTTGCCTATCAGCATGAACAGGTGCCAGAGTCAACACAGCCACACTCTCACAGGGACACGCACACATTGACACACTTGGCAGGGCCAGGGGTAGAGCACATTAGTAGCGGAATTGTAACAGCACATCACTGTGCAGGTTCCACATGCACCACACGGGGTATAAGGAGGTGGTATGGGCAAAGGGTATGAGGAGGTGTCTGACATCTGACAGCATGCTTCTGTATGCACATGGGGGTTGTAGTGAGTGTGGCTGTGAACATACACACCATGGAACACACAGACAAACACACAGGGTGCCAGTACTGACATGCATGGGTGCATGTCTGCATGGGTGTCTGGTGATAGACTGTGGCAGCAGGCTATACAATGGTAGGCGATGGGTATACCTTGGCAACAGGCCACATGACAATGGTCTGCATTGTGTCTCAGGGCTGTAGTTTCTGCTCTTGCTCACACAGGTGAGTATTGTATCCCCCATCCAGTCACCTGGGTGACTATTGTGTGTGGCCAGTGCTGTGCATTACTTGCCATGTATGTTTTCCTTACCCCATGACATGGACGGTGTCTGGGATGTGTATACCTCCCACATGCAAGTACAGTGACATGTGGATCTGTACCTGGGGAGTCTGGACCATATTGTGCACACAGATTACCATCATATGTGCCAGTCTTGCCCCCTGTGGCAGGGACCGGTAATGGGCAGCAGGTTTAGCTGCACCTACATTGATGGCATGTTGACAGAATTCCCTGGTGTCAGTGGCAACTGTCCATACAGGGCATGCTGTCAGGCATAGTATGTCCGTTGTGGGACATGTGATGACACCACAGGTGGTGCAGGTGTCCATTGGGGAACATGGGGGAGGTGCACTGTCAGCATGTACGTGCATATTGGACAGAGGACATGCTCTCTGTAGCCACTGCTATCACTCCATGGTTTCTATCAGCGGCCAATATGCAGTGTACTACCCACATATTAGCTGTTGCCTAGGCATGTGTGTGCGTATGGGACATGTGTTGAGAGTGTGCTCTGGGTAATACTGGGGTTTCTAAATGTGACTGCCTGGCCTTGATGTCACAGGTATGGGTATGGCTTTGCACCCTGGCCTCTCAGCTATTTCACATCTGTTATCCGTGTACAGTGAACATTGTGCTATATAGTAGGGCCACCATATAAGACTTATGCAAAACCCGCTCCACATTGGTCACACGCTCACAACCACCTCTACACAGGATACGAACACACACACACACATGCACACCTGTCAAGTCTGGGAGTAGAACCCCTACCTAACTAGTTTATTACACCTCAGCACTACACAATTATAGTACGCACCATGCACATTACTGAAGTACTTCTTCCCCAAGGGTGTATTCCACAATGAATGATATCAGCAGGATTGCCAAAATAGGCCATTTTAAATGTACTGTGGGTGACTACCCTAAAATACATTGCTCCCTACACAGACAGTGGGACACACACAAAACATTCACGACCGACATGTGTGGGTATAGAACCCCTGACAGAGGTCTATACTACACTACAACATGGAGCTGTTATAAGACATACCATGGGGATTACTAGGGAACTACTTCCCCAAAGCTGTATTTCACAAAGAATGACATCAGCTGGATTGCCAAAGTGGGCCATGTGAAATGTACTGCATGTGACTAGCCTATAATGCATTGCTCCGTATACAAACATGGGCACACACAAAACATCCAAAACTGCCATGGGTGGGGATGGAACCCTGCCACAGTTCTAAATCACACTCTAGCAGTACACAGTTACAAGACGCACTACTGTGATTACTGGGCTACTACTTTCCCAGAGGTGTATTCCTAGGTAGGTGACATCAGCAGACTTGCCAAAGTCGAGTATAGGAATTGGAATACATGTGGCTACACTAAAATGCATTGCTCTTTACACAGACAGACACATACACAGTTGCCACATCTGGAGATATAACACCTGCTTAGCTACTTTATCACTCTACAGCAGCACACAGTTACAGGACGTGCTACGGTGATTACTGGGCTACAACCCTCCCAGTGGTGTATTTCTAGGTGGGTGACATCAGCAGGCTTGCCAAAGTAGAGTATAGGAATTGTAATCCATGTGGGTACACTAAATTACATTGCTATATATACATACAGAGACAAAGACACACACACACAGCTGTCATGTCTGGGGTTAGAACACCTACCTAGCTACTTTATCACTCTACAGCAGAATGCAGTTCCTGGGCATGCTACAGTGGTTACTGAGCTACAATCTTCACGGAGGTGTATTTCTAGGTGAGTGACATCAGCAGGCTTGCCAAAGTCGAGTATAGGAATTGTAATCCATGTGGCTATACTAAAATGCATTGCTCTCTACACAGACACACACACACACACACACACACACACACACACACACACACACACACACAGTTGCCACATCTGGGATTAGAACACCTACTTAGCTATTTTATCACTCTACAGCAGTATACAGGTATGGGAAGTGCTACAGTGATTATTTAGCCACGACCTTCCTGGAGGTATATTTCTAGGTGGGTGACATCAGCAGCCTTGCCAAAGTCGCGTATAGGAATTGTAATCTGTGTGGCTACACTAAAATGCATTGCACTCTGCACAGACAGACACACATACCCACACACACACACACAGTTGCCTCGTCTGGGGTTAGAACATCTACCTAGTTACTTTATCACTCTACAGCAGTACGCAGTTACAGGACACGCTATGATGATTACTGGACTATAGTCTTCCCGGAGGTGCATTTCTAGGTGGGTGACATCAGCAGGTTTGCCAAAGTTGAGTATAGGAATTGTAATTCATGTGGCTACACTAAAACGCATTTCTCTCTACACAGACAGACACACACAGTTGCTACATCTGGGGTCAGAACACCTAACTAGCTATTTTATCACTCTACAGCAGCACACAGTTATGGGACGCGCTATGGTAACTACTGGGCTACACCTTTCCCAGAGGTGTATTTCTAGGTGGGTGACATCAGCAGCCTTGCCAAAGTTGAGTATGGGAGTTGTAAGGAGTGTGGCTACCATAAAAAACATTGATCTCTACATAGACAGACACTGACAGATGCCCACACACTTGCCATGTCTGTGGTTAAAACACCTACCTAGCTATTTTATCACACTACAGCAGTTACAGGATGCACTACAGAGATTACTGGGCCACACTTTTTCCAAGGGTGTATTTCAAAGTGGATGACCTCAGCGGGTTTGTCATAGTAGGGCTATGGAAAGGGCAGTGTGTTTGCATGGGCCATAACCCCATAATCTAGAGGTTGACACACCACATGCAGGCACATGCAGGGTTATATTCCACAGGTACGTGTATACAGCTGCTAGATGACTACTTCCTTGTACAGTCATGTTGCACAGCTAGCACTTGCACCACAAAGTCTGTAATGCTGACAAATACCGGTGGCTAATGTCTACAGTGAGTGACATCTGAGCATCATGTGGTTGTAGTCATTTGGCTGTGTGCTGAGTGGGACAAGCCTCATAATGGATGGCTCCTTGTCACAGTCACTCTCTCCCACACATATATGTATGTGTACATTTGGCTTATTATAGTGTATTGTCCTTGGATATATGCATGTATTCCTATCCACTGTGTGTGCAAAGCATGGGTGGTGCATACTGAGGAGTGTCTGCACTAACATCTGGGACAGCCAGATATGTCTGGTCCACTGTTGTTTGCAGACATGGGCTTCTTTTGATTATGTGTGTGAGCATGCCCAGTATGACCTTTCAGTATGAATTTGACTGACATTGCCTTCATTTCTCTAAGTGTATGAGCATGCCCAGTATGCCCTTCTGTATAGAATGTGTGGAACAATACTAGGTAGTTTGTACTCCAGTGCAGACCTTTGGTGTTGTACACCTACAGGTAGCAAGGTGTTTCTGCTGGGTATCTGTTGATCATTTGGCAATATGGTGACAAACTGTGAAGGGGATAGTGTGTACTGTAGGTGATTGTGTCTGTGCTGCTTCAGCCACATGGTATTGCTGTTAGCAGAGATATTCAGCCATGTGTACTGTTATATACAGTGATGCTGTCTGTCTCCATGTACTGTCAGGTGGGCATTTTTGATCACAGTGCTGTCTTAGGGGACAAGGTTGACTGCAGCTTTGTCTGGTATTGTGGGCAGCCACCTACGTATTCATGGTAAGTTATGCCATTCTGGAGAGGGAGCTGCAGACACCTGCTGCTGGGACTGTGTATCCAGTTCAGTACCTTGGTAGAGTGCTGGCGGGGGATCCCATACTTGTACACCCATTGACAAGACAGACTGGGCTTTTCTTGCTGTGGCAATGCCTCACAACTTTACAGATTTGCAGAGGTTGCCCAGAGGCAGGGGCAGTGGGTCAGGACATTAACCCTATTGTGGTGTACAGGCAGGTGTCTAGCCACCCATTTATGTGTTTGCAGCCAGGGATAGTGTGGGCACACAGCTTGGTGTCAGACCCTGCACATTCCATGCTGCCCATGCACCCACCCCCCTCTGTTATTCTAACTTCATCCGGACATTATGCATACGTTCTCTGATACTTTCCCTAAGGGTACCACCCCATCACAGGTGTGTGTTAGTGTTGGTCCACAGTTCATGTAGTGGGACATGGTGGACATGTTACTGTGCTTTGTTCACATGACCTTACATATGGCTTATGTGGAGTGTGTTATGTTGTTATTTGGGTGTCCATGACTTCACATGCATTGGCCAAACATGTGAGACACTGGCCTTTGGCAGAGGCCTGGGGGCATTATGTGGTGCTGTGGGCCACATGTGGCAGGCCGTTGCATTCTGTCAGGCCTACAGTCACAGACAACCAGACAGTATATTCCCCTGGGATAACAGGGTAGGTGTGATAGGTGTTCATGCAAATTCCTTCTATCAGTCTTGATCAGGTGGTGTGGATGCTGGCAGGGTACCACATACAGCTAGAGACACACCTGCATGGGACATCTGCACTGCATGCTGCATTCTTCCACTATTGCCATGTACAGGAGGGGTCATACTGTACCCATTCCCCACAGCAGGACTATGGCCAGAGAGGTACCTGTGGGTGGTGTTTGCGTGAGCTGGCTGCAGGTGTGCTATGGACAGTACTTGCATCTGACACACAGATATGCATGGGGCACTCCGGTTAAGTTGGCATGTGCAGGTACACCAGCTGTTTCCCAGTACTTCAGTCCTACCTCCTTTGTGATCTGCAGGTGGTCGGCCAGACATCACTGGTATCCCCTACTACAGGGCCAGTTGCTGTGATGCATACCTGTATGTACAGTTCCAAGGGTGTCTCCATTTCACAGTGATACAATGTATACTGTATGTCTGGGGTACTTCCTCCTGTGTACTGCTTGCTTATCTAGCCCAACAGTCATGCCATGTCAGTCTTTCAGATGGTGACACATATTTCCACCACACATTTATGTTGGCTTACTGCTAGCAGGTGGTATACTGGTGGGGATTGTACTTGGCATTGCAGTTGTGAGGGCATATCCCTATCATCAGCAGTATTGGGCTATGGCCACCAGGTCTTACCTCAACATGCATACATACTGACCACTCTCGCACAATATGGAACATATATCATCCTACCACACACAGACCTGCATACTGTGCACATGCTACAACCTATCCTGCTACCCTGGGCACCTCTGGGCATCTCTAATCCACTCGTATTATAACTATTCATGCATGTTACTACATTTCTACACAGGATTGGGGGAAAACCCGACTGTTACTACATTTCTACACTGGAGTAGGGGTAAGGGCACACTTGACTGTGTCTACGTGTCTACATGGGAGGGGCACACCTCACTGTCATTACATTGCTATGTAGGATGGGGTGGCACAAGTGACACTTGTACACATTTGCTATGACTGTACTGGTATGTCATGTGCTCCATTTCATTCTGTATTGCTAACTATCATGCTGTCTAGAGGCACACCAGTGTACTAGAGATCGTGGCTTTGGTTGCCCTACATATTATTGTCTGACATTCTACCTTTCAGAACTGGCATCCCACTGCCTGCCCTGCTGTGGTCTGTCTGTATAGGCCTGGGGGTGTGATTAACCCCAGCCATCATTCTGCGGCCATGGCACAGGCCCTGTTTGGGTTTGTGTCCACCTGTCCTGCTGGCTGCGACTGTTGTTGGGCATGTGAACCATCCTGACTGGCATTTTTGGGTCATATGGACACACATTTCACACAGCACATTTCCTGCAGTTGCTTCTGACTCCCTGTGTAGTACTGGCTACTATGGTGACTCCAGTATGTTACACATGTCAGGGTGGCACTATGGGTGTCTACTGTCTGCTGCCATAACATTTAGCCACCCAATTCCCTTGCATGCTCACATCCATACCATAGCTACAGGTGACAACACATTCTACTCCATTTGGCAATTGGTAGGTTGATTGATTTACCTTGTGGGTGTGCCAGACTTGCGGATGGTGTTGGACTTGCCTATGTCAAATGCACATAGTACACTCCATATACATGGTTGAGCACAGGTGGTGTCATGTTTGGCATCCCTTTTACTGTATGTGCGAGTCGGAGAGAGGTGTCATTCCCTGGGACCCTACTGTGTCAGTGTGTATGCTATGCATTGCCTCTTTGCCAAGGCCAGGGCATACTGGGCATGCCTCCTTCTGTCTACTGGGGCAGGCTCAGGTTCTTCCTCCTCTGGGTCACTCTGTGCCTGTGCAGGCCTTGGCATTGCTGGGGGGCTGTGTGGCCCTGCCCCATGTTGTTCCTGCTGCAGATGTTTCCACATTATCATATTGTGTAGCATTGCACATACCATAACAACTTGGGTACATGTAGCTGGTGCATACTGCAAGGCTCCACCGGATGTATCCAGACACTGGAACCATGACCTGAGCATCCCGAACACATGCTGTATTATATGTCTGGCCTGTGCGTGTGCCTCATTATGGCATCATTGTTCAGGTGTGTGTGCATTTCTGATGGGTGTCATCAGCCATGGCTCCAGTGTGTACCCAGCATCCCCCACTAGGTGACCGTAGGGGATGTCCCCATTGGCAAATCTCTGATACAGCTGTGTCAGATGCCATATGTGGGAATCGTCATAGCTTCCAGGGCAGCCAGCACACACATTCGTTATAATGCCCTGGGCATCACATACGACCTGGCAGTTGATGGAGGGGATGCCCCTGCGGTTGATGTAGGCCCTACCCTGCTCACCAGGTGGTGTTTTGATGTGTATGTGTGTGCAGTCTATAGCACCCACTACCGCAGGGTATTCTGCTATTTGATGGAAGCGATGCAAATTGCAGGTCAACACCTCACGGTGTTGAGGAAATATACCTGCTCACTGGCATGTGCTGACATGGCATCCAGGAACTGGTGGAATACTCTGGATGCTGATGCCTGTGAGATCCACATGTTATCCCCAGTTGTGCTTTGGGAGGTATGTGTGGCTAGTATACCTAGGCCTACACATACCTTGGTATTCACTGGGATGGGTTCCCCTCGTTCAGTTTGGTGTGTCAGGTGTGGCCAGCAAAGCTCAACTACTTGCTGTAGGAGGTCTCTGTTCACCCTATAGCACTCCGCTATCTCCAGCTCATGTAGCCCCTGGTAGGTTACCCTGGGTCTGTACACTCTTGTCCGTCTCCTCTTGTGGGTTGTTCAGCAGCATGCACATCCTCACCACCCTCAGCCTCTTGCACATGTTGTTCTATGTTGCCTGCTGCAGCCCTTCTCATTTTGTAGGTTTGTTTGTTAAAATTTCTCCGCTTGTATACACTGGTGGTGTAGAGTATGGGAAGCACCAGTGGGGAAGGTGTTTGCTTAATTTGTAGTATTGTTCTGGGCTGGGCTGCTGCCTGTGTAATTGGCAGCTTCTGATACATTTCACCTGCCAGATATGCTAGTTCTCCTTGATCACCTTCCTACTGCTGATTTCCCTACCTATTGCTCTTCTGTTTGGACCAGGGGCCACGCCCCACAAACAGAGTACTTGGATGTGCACACTGCTGCTGTTTCCTGGTTTAACTTCTTTTTTCTTCCTGTAAATCCCGGAGCGCGATGCGCACACCCACTTGCAGTTTGTAAAGAGTGCTGGGCAGAATTAGACATACCCCCTAGCTTGGCTGTGCTAAGCTGGGAGCATACCCGAGCCACAGGGCTCCAATCCGTTTACAATATGCCAGACACACCCACCCACCCATGATGTCACCTACCTCCTAGTTTTGCACTCAGCTATTCATACTCTTACCCTGTTGGGACCTGCCTTACATGCTGGGGAAAACCGGGATTCACTTCCCTTCCTCTCATTTGCATAGGATTGCCTGCTAATCCAGTTACATGTGTCACACTGTGCCTCCCCCCTTAGCAGCTGCTATTCACTAGCCAGGTTGTCTTTTGCCTGCCATTGACTTGCATGGCGGAATACTGATTTTAGTTAGACTGCTTTTTTTAGGTTTATTTTCTTATTTCCCCACCAATCCCATTTGCACGCCACTGCCCTATGCTTCAACAGCTGTGATCGGCGGACATATAATAAAAGTTGTATCTTATACGTTTTGCATTGTTTGCAATACCAATGGCCTTATACTTGGCCATTGGCATGCTTCCTCAATGATATGCAGCCTTTATTTGGGGCTGTCATGTCCCTGTTTTGGATTTTGCAGTACTGTACCGTACTCGGTTACTAACCATGTACATTTTTGCATATTACGCAAGTCCTGCTTCCTGGATGGCAGATTTACCTCATTTGCATGGTTTTCACCTGCCAATGGGGTAATTTGCATACAGAGACTGGGAACGTGCAGCACTAGTACTACAGCATGCGCACATCAAACGGGCACGTACGTGGATCGCTCGGCCACCATATTGCCAACATTATATCATACACTGATCATGCACGTCGTGCAAGCTTTTGAGTATCCGAGGGATAGTATTGCTGTTAAATTAAAAAAATTCTTTGAACATAGGAACTGAGTTTGAGTTCCAATTTTTTCTAATAACTTTTCTAGCAAATGCCGAGAGAGTCCAAAACATTTTTTGGTCTTCGGCTTTTACAGATACAAGAACTGGGGCGTGCATTAGTATTACTGATCTAGTTAAAGAACAATTATCAGACCATAACCCCTTAGAACATATTTATCTCTTCCCAATATACATTTAATTTTTCACAAACCATACACGTGTATCCAATCAGTCATTTTTAATAAACAGAGATTTTACAGGGAGTAACAAACATTCTGTGTATATATTTTGACATAAAAGCTTTCCAATATAAATTTGAAGAAGTTTGACTAACTGATTTAAGCAATAAAGTTTTACTCTTACCAGTTCAATCCAATCATATCTAAAAATGTCCATAATTTTGTATTACTTAATCTTCTTCTCATTGTAGAAATAGACCTGAGTTTCAAAATGAATTATATTATGGATATATAAAATTAACAATGTTTAACATGGAAAATGCAGTGTTTGGTACAAAAAATATAATTAAATAGACAAGCAGTGGCTGGGCAGCTGTTAGTGCAACTAAAAACATAGTTGTTGAATTTGCCTCTGGAGTCAAGTTCCTGTGACCCTGAATAGGATGATGTGGGTATTTAGAGCACTGCTCCAAAAGGATCTATTTTTTTAGGTTTGGCCCATACCACATTAAAAAAGAAACATAGCGAAATGTGTTACACTGTGAATGCAATAAATGGTTATTATGTGTAGCAAGCACAAATTGGATACAAATAAAATGCTGCGAATTTATTATTTATTTTTATTTATTGGCATTTGATTACTGGAAAAGTCCACTGGGCCAGTGAAAGCCAATTTTTGGTGGACATCCAGGGAGAAAAGTTTCAAGTTATACATACGCATGCATAATAGTTTTGTCAAAGACAGAAAAGTTCAACATTATACATAAGCAAGCATAATAAAGACAGTTTATAAGATTTACACAAAATAAAGTTCCTTGAAATTATACAAAAAAAAATCAGATAGATACATAAGGATAACAAATACAAGTGAATTTATGTAGTATTTACAACAATGGAGTATTGGTTTAGGCTCCATCCATCGGGCAATAAACAAATACAAGGAATGCATGTACTATGAAGAGAATAAAGGCTAACATATTCATGAAGAGTTATACAACTTAAAAACTATGTAGTGGTAGAATGGAAGTTAGAGAGCTAAGTAGAGAGGTAATAGTTGTCTAGGAGAAGGTGGGAGGATTGAAAATAAAGGTAGTTTTGAAGGAATCTGGCAGCAGATAGGATATATTAGTGCAGCAGAATATAAATATTAGCACAGACTAGAGAAAAACTGGCCAGGTAGAGTAGGCAAAATTAATTAATGGCAGAGGAGGAAATAGTGCAGTTTCATATCCAATTGGAGAGGAAGTGGTTTTGAAGAACAGTCTTAAAGTTGTTGAGGTTATGCTGAAGGTCGATGGCCTATTCTGTTAAGTTTTGTAATGTGGTAATATATACAAGACTTACAGTATTTACAAAGGGGAAAGAGAAAAATATTCTAAGGAGGAAGGATAACATTCACTAATCATGAAAAAAGTGTTGCAAATGTTATTAAAATAAATAAGAAAATGTATTAAAATGGATAGTTCACTGGAGGGAGGGGTGGATGGATGGATGGATGGCTGCATGGATGGATGGATGGATGCCATCTCTGTTTGCAACTATCTTGCCTTTTAACTATCACTTTCCATGAAAACCCATATAGGACAGCTTAAGCAAAAATTAATAAAAATCCCTCAATGAGTGCTGAAAATGGATTTTTATATACATTTGTTCCTTATTATATGTAGTACTCACCAGATAAATACAAAGAAAATGTTAAGTTTTGTAATTCAGTAAAATATTTATAAAATGTATAGTACTGTCAAATATGAAAGAGAAAAAAAATATTCTAGGGAGGAAGCATAAAATATACTAATCATGAAAAAGTGTTACAAAGTTTGATGGAGGGATGGATGGATGGATACTCTCTTTATTATCAAGTATCTTGCCTTATATTTAGACCTATCACTTTCTGTGAAAATACATATAAGATAGCTTAAAGCAAAAAAAAAATAATAATTAAAATCCTCAGTGAGTGCTGAAAAAATGTCTGTTTTTTATTATTAGAAGCAAGTAATAATAGCTATTTAAGGGGAAAAGATCTTATTGCCCAAGACAGATATGGACTATGCCAAACTGTTAGTCCCTCAGCCAAAAATCTTCAAGTTTCAGACAACATCTATAACAAAGTTTGCAGATTAATATTTCCATCCCTAAGAACTTATTCCTCTTCCTTTGAAAAGACTAACTGGCTCACATTTAATGAACCCTTTGACTTGATATCATGCACCATGTTTTGTAAATTGCAAAGTTTAGCAAAATTACAATAGCTTAGAAACTATGAACAAATATGTGCTTTACTATCTTTGGTCATGAAAAGTGTGCAGTGCAGCTGCATAGGCTTGCTAATACATGATATCTCAGTGATCTTTACGTCTCCATGTTTCAGGTTTCTCACATCTCTGTGTCTAGAATGTTATGTTGTGCATGGAACATAGTCATTACTTTCAGATATCAGGAAAAAGGCAGGTTTGTTTAACAAGACTTGTAGGCTGGAGAATAAAATACTTGAAATTTATTCCAAAACACAAAGTTAGGTAAGCGCTTTTGAGGCAATCCTCTTCATTAGACTTTAATACACAAATAAATTAGCACACAAGGTTTAAATAAAACCAACAACAAATAACAATTCTTTAAAAATCAGTGAAGCAACCCTCTTTTTTTCAAGAGAGGTTTTAAGGACACAGCACTGTTAAGGCCAGGTGATAAGTATGCCTTAAAATCCACTATCCACCTTAATTCAGCATATTCAGTTTCATTGTTAAAATCACCTTCTCTAAAACTCACATTCATTTTCTGCAAAACCAAAAAATTAAAATTGTGCAGGTCTCCACAATCTAAAAAATCATGCAAGTAGACCAAATGCTATTACAAATTCTGCAATTTTTACAAGAAAAAGTCCCTCTAGAAATTGCAGAATTTGTAATAGTATTTGGTCTACTTGCATGATTTTATACCCTGTGCATCAGAAGCCTATAGAGATTTTATTTTATGCAGTTTGCTCTACTGAAAACATTGTGTATTTTGCTAAGTGTAATCTCTGTAGTGCATTCTACATTGGTAAAACTAATAGAACTTTAAAGGAAAGGGTAGTGGAACATCTTAATGATACTAGGAACAGCAAGCTTACTAATGCACTAGCCAAGCATTTTTTTAGATTGTGGAGACCAGCACAATTTAAAATTTTTCGTTTTGCAGAAAATGAATGTGAGTTTTAGAGAAGGTGACATTAACAATGAAACTGAATATGCTAAATTAAGGTGGATAGTGGACTTTAAGGCATACTTATCACCTGGCCTTAACAGTGCTGTGTCCTTAAAACCTCTCTTGAAAAAAAGAGGGTTGCTTCACTGATTTTTAAAGAATTTTTATTGGGTGTTGGTTTTATCTAAACCTTGTGTGCTAATTTATTTGTGTATTAAGTTCTGATGAAGAGGATTGCCTCGAAAGCGCTTACCTAACTTTGTGTTTTGGAATAAATTTCAAGTATTTTATTCTCCAGCCTACAAGTCTCTTTACTCATACTTATATTTATATTATTGGGTTCTTGGTTCCACCATCTCTCTACTTTCTACAGGTTTGTTTAACACCTTTCTGGTGCAAGAATGTTACTTAATGAGCTTTTGTTAGGCAGGTCTAAGTTTTGTAATGCTCTTGTCTCATAATAGAGAATAAACTCAGCCAGTACCACCAACATCAGAACAGATGTGGAAGGCAAAGCAATTTCAAAAGGTGTTAGATACTTCTCTCTGCCACACTTCTAAACAAAAATTGTGACATATTAAAATCTCTTACAGTTTATTTAAAGTTTTGAGTTCCTTAGAGAGACACTTCCTACTGGTCTCTATCTGGATGACAGCTCTGTTTTACCCCTTTGAAAGCTGTAATACATTTAGGTTCATAAGATGTTACTAGGCTATTGACCTAAGGGTCTTTACAAGCCTAGTCATTAAATCCCAATATATTACTAGATGACAGATATCTTCTATGCACTAGGTTTTTCTAGCAAGGGCTACCCACATCCAGGAACGAAGTTGGGGTAATCCCTGGTAGAAATTTATGGTTATCCATCCAGTCATCCAGGTTGCACTCAAACAGGGTCATGGAGGTACTCTGCTTGATTTGGATTGGAAGCCTATTCCAGAGGAGTGGCAACCTCTGAGAGATGCATATGTCTCTCCAGCAGATCCTGTTTATGTCACTGGCTAGATTGAGGTCCCTGGAATGGGTGACTCTAGTCCTATTTGACTTATGGATATGCAGCATTCCTGTTAGATTTGGATCAGAGATAGTCTTGTAAAACAGCCAAAAGTTGTCTGTAAGTAGTCTATATGCTACTGAGTACAATGACAGCAACTTCAGTCTGTCCATAAAAGACATGTGCTGGAGATCCTGAATTTTCTTAGTTATAAATCCCTGAGGTCTCTCAAGTTACTGCAAGTGACTGGTACATTACATACCAAAGGGAGCATTATATTCAATAATAGGCTTGATGAGGGATTGGTACAGGGGAGTTATAATCTCTTTTGTTCTTGATTTGATGCCTTTGTTAATCAGATGAGTGACATAGAATGCTATCCTCACCACAGTAGACACATGGTAGTCAAAGCTGAGGTCACATTCAACTAGTGTTCCTAGGTCTTTCACTACTGAATTGGTACTTAGGGAATTATTGTTTATTTTATAAACAGCAGAGACATTATTTTTACAGAAGGGAAAGATGATGCATTTTTTAGCATTTAGTTTAAGACCATGGATTTGGCACCAATCACTGGTCGGTGTAAGCCCCTTTTGAAGTACACTGACATCACTAGGGGATTCAATGATAGCTCATAATTTGCACTCATCTGCAAACTTGGTTCACCACAGTCCTTCTGTTTTGGCCTGGATGTTTGAGAAGTATATGCTAAACAAGAGGGGGGCCAGCACTGAACCTTGTGGGACACCACAGGTGACAGGTCTGCTGGTAGAGAGACCTGAACATAATCATCTATATTATAATTGTTTATAAAATTGTTTTCATGACTCACATACCTTCTGAACTGTTCAGATTTTTACAGTGTCCACATTTTCCCTCATATTTTTGGTCTGTTCCTCATAACATTTGCAATTTTCTGGTAAATCACTGGTGAATGATGTCACTGAATAATGGCAAACATTTGAGTTTCAGACTTCATAACCTTCAGAAAACCTATGCTAATGGAAAACATGTTATTCTAGCAACTTTACAAGTATATGAGAGCAATAATTAAAATGTGACCCTGATTTTGGAACTTTGCACCACCCCATTATTTTTGGCTTTGTCCAGATTTCTTACACTAAGAGGCTGAAGAATATGATGGCTTATAACAGCCTGATACATTCTTTACTGCAGTAAATATTGACTCAGCACTTCTCAGGGAAATACTCCAGGGTCTTATGCAATGATGTCTCATATTTATGGTATATTTCCTTTATGTACAGCTCAGAACAGAAGTTAGACAACTGGCATCCTGGACAGGACTTAGACTAGTGCCACACCTCTGGACTTGAGGAGCAAAAAAAGGCGATCGAACATTATTCAGATACTGTCCCAATACCTTCTGCAGTTATTGAGTTACTGAGAGACACTGCAAATCTAACAATTTTCCTTTATTGGCTAGATGAATCCTTTCATGGTTGATGCAGAATGAATGTTAAAAACAATGCAGATGTTACACCACCAAGAAGTTTAATGAAGCTCACAAAACCATAAGCTCTTTCGTCCCAAAAGTATAATCTTTATAAGACTGCAATAAATTACTATATATCTTTATAAGACTGCTAGATAATTACAATTGATGTTTGTATCTGATGAAGTGCTTACTTTTGGGATGAAAATGCTTATGGTTTTAAGTCATACATTACACTTCTTAGTGATATAACATTTGTATTGTTTTTTTTTATATTTATTTCTTTGGGTCTTTGGTTTTACTGACTGAATGTTAACAATGTTGATTTGGCACGTCCGCCTGTCAGCATTACCAGTTAGATCCCCCCTAACAGCTGCACCCTTTGCCCTTACTTAGCTATTGCCCTCCTTATCCTCATCTTATTGCTCTTTGCTTATTTACCTTTTATGTTATAAGTTTGCTTCTGTTATAATGCATTCTTCTACTACTACTATACCTTCTTTTACTTTAAGAAGTGGCTGAAATCTCTCCATACTACTTAGTTTGCTACCCAGATTATTGAATATAAATGAAAAATAAAAGCTGTAAAGCTGACTGCACTAATTTATTTATTTTTATTTTACATTTGTTGACCGGGATAGTCCGACTGGATGCATGTCCATTTTCAGCGGAGGCCCGGGGAGAAAAGCTCCAAGGGTAAGCAGATACAACATTACATAATACCAGCATTACATATTACAAACAGACTATTTACAGAGATTACATAAGTAAGCAAGTTAAACAAGTTCCACAGGTTACAGTTAATCCTAAGCGCAAGTCAGGATTAAATTAAATTACACAGTAAACTGGTTAGCAGATTTTTACACATTCTAGAGAGAGTTAGCCAGGCTTGATACATTGACATAGCCAGTTAAGTGACAAATGTTGTTTGAGTCTAGTTTTAAATTGACCTAAGGTGGAAATTAAGGTAATATCAGCTGGAAGAGAGTTCCAGGATCTACTTACAGAGTTTGCAAAGAGAGAATCACCGGCTGTGTTATTAATTTTGCTAGTCTGAATTAGTAGTTTGTTAGAGGATCAAAGTGGTCTAGGATTGTTATAGGGGGTGATAATATTTTTAAGTGCAGGAGTATTGTCCGGATTATAGAGAATTTTATAGGCCATAATCAGTTGGTTATACTGGATTAGGCTGGGTAGTTCAAGCCACCCAAGCTGATTTAGATTGATGCAATGATGTGTCCTAAAAGGCAGCCCAGTGGCAAACCTGGCAATGTGGTTGTAGCAAATTGAGAGTTTGTTAAGGACAGTCTTGTTTAAATTTGAGAGTAGAGGGGATGCATACAGAAGGGGTGAAAGAAGGTGAGAGCGAGCTATGGCAATTTTAGCTGGAGGGGTTAAGAAGGCTTTTATTCTGTAAAGTGACCCTAGTTTTTTATTGATGGTTTTGATAGTTTGGTTAACATGTAGGTCAAATTTTAGATTATTGTCTATGATGACACCTAATAGCTTTGTAGAGGGGTCAGGGGAGATTATTGTGCCATCATTTGATTTTATGGTAAAGGTGAAAGTGGTAGACCTACGTGTTGGTGAAAATAACAGCATTTTACTTTTTTTGGGATCTAGGATGAGATGATATTCAGAAAGCCAGTTTTCTATCGTATTAAAGGTGGTCTGGGTAGCTGACCATAACTCTACTGGAGATGTGGCTGAGCAAATCAGAGTAGAGACATCAGCATATTGGATACAGCTGACTTTGGGGATGACAGTATAAAGGTCGTTAATGAAGATGGAGAACAGAAAGGGCCCTAGTATAGAGCCTTGGGGTACTCCAAGGGTGTTAGGTAGAAGGTTAGAGAGTTTGTTCTGCCAGAGGACAGCCTGCTGTCGACCATTCAGGTAGGATTGAAACCATTGAAGGGCTCTAGTATCTAGACAGAATGTTTGCAGGGTGTGGATTAAAAGTTGGTGATCAACCATATCAAATGCCTTGGAAAGATCCAAGAAGAGGGCTGAGGATATATAATTATTGTTGCAATTATGGTTTATGGTGTTGGTAAAGGCTAGGAGGGCTGAAGTAGTGCTGTGATGAGGACAGAAGCCATGCTGAGTGTCTGCCTTAAGGTGATTCTGGATTAGGAGGTGCATGAGTTGTCTATGAATACATTTTTCCATAATCTTTGCAAGTGGAGAGAGTATAGCTATTGGCCTGTAATTGGAGAATTCATTAGAGCTGCCTCCTATGTGAAGTGGGATTACATAGGATATTTTCCAGATGGTGGGAATTTTAGCTTCTACTATGGTTCAGTTTGATTAGTATTGAGACGGGGTAAGCAATAGCATCAGCTGATTTTTGTAGGTACTCGGCAGGGAGTTGATCAGCAGAAAGTGTAGTGGGTTTTAATTTTTTGATCAAGGTACGGATAAGTGAAGTGGCAACTGGTTGGAAGCTGAGTAGGTTTTTCAGGCTGCTACTTTCAGGACCAGGGGAGCTAGGAGGTAGTTGGCTAGCTAGGGCTTGAATTGTCTCAGTAAAGAATCGGTTAAAACTGTCAGAAACATCTTCAGGGTTTTATCAATAGTAGCAGCAGGGATTGGGGTTGAAGTTTGTCCAGGATGTAGTAGATTATTTAAACCTGCCCAAAACTTCTGAGGGTTATTTTGATTTACTGTCTGTAAATTACAGTAGTATTAGTTTTTGTCTTGTAAAATTGATATTTTGGTTTCATTCCTGGATTGCCTGTATTTAATGTGATCTTGAGGGTGTTTAGAAGAACGCCATAAAGCCCATGCTTCATTTCTAAGGGTAATTTTGAGTTTAGACTCTTTAGAAAGCCATGGCGCAGTTTTTGCCTTGGTTCTCTTTGAACGAACAAGTGCATGCAAATCAAGGATCTCAAGGAATTTGTTGTTAAAGTATGCTACTGCTTCCTCTAAGGGGAGGTGTTTTAGAATAGACCAATTACATGACTTTAATTCTTGTTGGAATTTGGCCAGGTCAAAGTTTTTATTGTTTCTAACCTTTCTGAGTAAGGGTTGTTGGGAATTAATGGTTTTGTGCTTAATTACATATGTGAGAAAGGTGATTGCTTAGGCCATCAAAGAGGGTACCAGAGGTGTACAGTTGGGAGTGACTATTTATGAGTACCCAGTCAAGTATACTTTCTTTTTGGTTGGGTTTACTTATCCTAGTATGGATGGATAAAATTTGTGTAAATGCATGCAGGTTAATATGGGTGGTTGGGGATTCTGAGGAACAGGTGCCCCAGTCTATGTTAAAGTCTCCAAGTAGTAAGGTTTCTTGGGGGTAGTTACATGATAGTCATTACAGGATATCTTCAAATGTAGATATATTGTTACCCGGGGGAATGTACATACAGATGATAGTAATGCATTTATTTTTATTAAGTTGCAATTTGGTGGCAAGAATCTCTGAGTTATTAATCTGAGGTGGTTGTATTACATCTATGGTAACATTCAACTCAGATTTATAGAGTACAGGTACCCCACCTCCCTTCCTCGAAGCACGATCCAGCCTGTGAATGTTGTACCCGGGTGATAACTCTTCATTGTCTTTAGTGTTAGGTTTTATCCAGGTTTCAGATAAACAGAGAATCTCAGGGGAGTGGACCTCCAGAAGTGCATGCAATTCATGTACCTTGTTATTAATGCTTCTAATATTGAGATGACAAGCTAGGAGAGAGTTAGTTGGCCTATTAATTGTAGGTTTGTAGCTTAGATTGCAAGTAGAGGGGGTATGTGTATCTGAAGTGAATGGGCCAGGGTTGGGGTGAATATCACCACCAAGTATTAGGTTGAGTCTATACTTGGTGATGAACTTCAGGAATTTGTTTATTAGTTTGTGGTAGTGTTTGGATCTAGAGCTAATGTGCCTGGGGTTGAGATGTTGATAGACTGAACGAGATGTTGGATAGGATCTGGTAGTGTAAGTATGGTCGAAGGTAGAAGGATTTACAGCTGGGGTGATAATACGGCCTTTTGGGACCTGAATCCTGTGAGAAACTGGTTTTCATACAAGGTAAGGAGGTATGGTGCAACAAGAGGGGTAGTAAAGAGGAGTATATCATTATCTGTGATTCAGCTAGTGAGTTAAGGAACTGTTTTACCTGGTGATGCAACACCAGAAGATAGAGTGGTGAGGTAAAGGTACTGGAAGGGGGATGGGAGAATGCCAGATGAAAGCTAATAGGTGCTATTAAAATGTAGGTAGACAAATGGGGTTGTGTGGAATTATCCCAGATGAAAGCAGATAGGATCTAGAAAGTGGGGGAGTGGCTATAGTACTATGAATTTAGAGGTACTGGGGGCGGGAGGAAATTGGGGGTGGCTATTGCAGTTTACAAGATTTCCTAAGGTGTCCTATAGCTATAAGGTAAGTATTATAGCTCTTAATGCAAGAGTCAATTTACTTAAGTTACAGGGGAAGGAGGCAAACACTCAAGTAGAAAAAAAGAGCCCTATGGGGACCTGCTTAATTACACAGCACTGTAAGTGAAAGCTTAACAAATGCTTTTTGTGTGTGCAACCTACTCTGTTTAAATGATGAGAAAAACTGATTGCAGTCCTGTAGACACCGTTTTGTAGGGAACTGTAGAGTTCAACTAGGAAAAGAGAAAAGCAGAGATTCTACGGTAAGCATGAAGGCAACAACAGGCAGTTATTTTATAATAATGCATTCAAAGGTTTGGTGGGGGGGTAAAGTAGCATACTTCAGAATGAACTAAGATTTATAGCTAAGAAACCTAAGCAAGAGAGCAATGCAGTAAATAAACACTTGCCAGATTTTAAAGATATACCAGAAAAACTAAATCAATTGTTCACAATTGTACAACTGGAAAATTGCCAGTAAAAGCACTTCAGGTATAGCTAGCCCAAGTTATTCAAGTCATAAAAGCACTTCTTCAATGTGTGTGTGCAATTTAAACATTACAAACACATGCAGCAAGTAGGAGCTCTGATTATACACGTTCTCTAGGTACAGGTTCAGTTTAAACACAAATATTACCACAGAAATTCAGTAAAGTCACTAGCAACTTATAGAGCCTCTGAAAAAAATAGAGCAGTCTGTGCAGAATCAGAATTTAGCAGCAGGTCATTCAGTTACACAAAAACTCCATACAATGAAGAAACTTACTCTGAGTCACACCAGGTCAGCCAAGGGGGGAAGAGAGAGGGAAATCCTAAGCACCTAGATTTGAAAATGATGCCTGTACTGAATTGTAGCAGTTTAACCTGTTTGAGGAAAGAGGGGGTTGGGGAAAAGAGAAGGCAGTAGGAGTGGTTACAGGGAATACCCTGATTGACTCAAGACACCACACCAGAGGTAAGTTGAATGTAAGGGCCTAAAATCCTCACTCAGCACTGTGTTATTTGCACTCAGTACTTTAATTTTAATGTTACTTGCACTCAGCACTGTAATTTCACTTATGTTTAGCAGGAAAGACAGACCAACAGTATACAATTTGGGGAATTTTTTACAAGGGTTACTTGTTCAAATGTCAGGTTGTTGCAGTTTACAAGGTTTCCTAAGGTGTCCTAAAGCTATATGGTAAGTATTATAGCTCTTAATGTAAGAGTCAATTTACTTAACTTACAGGGGAAGGAGGCAAACACTCAAGTAGAAAAAAAAAGCCCTATGGCTGACCAATATGGTGACCTGCTTAATTACACAGCACTGTAAGTGAAAGCTTAACAAATGCTTTTTGTGGGTGCAGTGCAACCTACTCTGATTAAATGATGAGAGAAACTGATTGCAGTCCTGTAGACACCGTTTTGTTGGGAACTGTAGAGTTCAATCTGTTTAAATGATGAGAGAAACTGATTGCAGTCCTGTAGACACTGTTTTGTAGGGAACTTATGAAGAAGACTTCAGGTTAGAGCCTAAAATATGTTGGGATGGGATAAACTATTTATGACACAGAGTGAGGATGAGGCATTGTGAGTAGCAAATCAGTGAATAGCAATATCATCCGCCAACTTCATAATATGTTTTCTCAAATATTTTTTATTACATGTTTTCATAATATGAAATCAAAAATTATGTACAGTACAATAGAAGTTATTGATGTTACGATCTGCATAACATGAGCAAGTTATTAAACTAGGTGTTCGCACACTGTAATAAAACTATTTCAATTTAGCTAAAGTTAACAACAGAGGATTACCATGAAGTTATGATTGCATTATGGTTCAGTCAGGAGGTATGAATATAGAAAGGCAATTAACCTATACATTACTGAAATACAATAAGAGTATATCTTGAGGCATAACACCAACTTAGTGATACACAAAAAATTTAAACTAGTATACATATATACATATTTACAAAAATGTCACCTTAGTTGATGCTGTTACTACTCTTAACTAAAGGGAGTGTTTAATAACTTTATGTATTTTCACATACCTTGCCATTCATGATAGAATATCAATTAAAGCTTTACAGTAGTTCTGATAATATGTTTGGTTCTTTTGACTTTTGCTATACAGCTTCTTAGCTAATATATGTTTTTTTTTTGCCATGTTCTTGTATTCTGTCCAATTAAGTTTAGATCTGTCCAGACAGTTTGTGGTTATGTAATATTTTAATAAGGCACATAGCATTACAGTGATGTGTTTAGTGAGGCTATTATTATTGCTCTTAAAAATATGTAGTATCGATGTTACCCATGATAGTGTAGATTTTGAGTAGCCTGTTTTTTCTAAGAGAACTATCAGTGAACACCACAGTTTATAAACTTTTTGCAGTACCAGAAGATATGTAGAATATCAGCTTCTTTATTAGGACAAAAAGGACAATAAGGTGAATTAGATGAATTACATTTTTAAAATGGACAGTTGTATGGTATGCATTGTTGAAGACCATGATCTGAGTGTATATTACTTTCTTAAATTGTGTCAGTTTTATGGTGTTTCCACTGGCTAATTCCTTCTGATTTTCTGTCAAGTTACTTTGAAAATAGGATTGTGTTTTGATATTTAATTTTAGTTATTAATTTATACGTGTTTGTGAGCATTTTCTTTTTGTATAAAAGCAACTTGAATTTTTTGTGCTACTTTGATATCTTGCTCATCAGCAATAGTATCTTTAGTTATTTTGTTAACTAAGTATAAGATTTGTTTTATTATCACATTGTATTTACTACTTGCTTTAAAAGTGTTCTTGATGTTTTCCATTGATAGGTTTTGTAACTGGTAGAAGTCCCATACTGTATGATTTTTTATTAATGGATATTTATCCAAGTTTAACATAGAGTTTACTAGTTTTATATCAGGATTGTTGTGTATTGGTTGTAGAAGAGTAATTGTATCTTTTAGTTTTCATGATATTAGTAAATTCTTGAAAATTTCACACATTGATTAAAACTGGGTGAATGTTTAATGTCTTAAGGGTTTCTTGATTGAGGAAGGGAATTGCTTCCGGGTTAATTTTAGATGGAATAATATTTTGGTGAAATAATTTAATCCATAATGGGTACCATTCATTACCCAATGGATCATAGTTAGCTATATGAATAATGTGGCTAGCATTAATAATTTCATGGTAGAGTTGGAAGTCTGGAAGGCTGAGACCTTTTTCTTTTGGTAGTATTAGTTTTTTTGTAACTAATTCTTGTACTCTTCGGGTACCATATGAATTTTGCTAGTCGAGCTTTAATTTTATTAAAGAAGGTAGCTGGAATTTTCATGAAAGTGGCATTCATTTGGTATATAATTTTTGGGAGTATGTTCATTTTGACAACTGAGGCCTTCGATAAAGTAGACAGTTTAAGCTTTTCCCATTTGCTAATGTTCCAGACTATATTAGTCCAAGTTTTAAATATGTTGTTATTAATCATATCTGATTGTATATGACTAAAGATTATACCTAAATATTTCAAAGTATATTCCACTTTTATATTAGTACCTGGAAAATAAAATTCCTTATGGCCTAGGAGGTTTAGTGGATAGATAATTGACTTATTAGGATTAATAGCATAGTTTGATACTTGGGAGAAATTGTCTATGGAAATTAAGATTTTACCAAGATCAGTATTAGGGTATTCAAAGTAAATATTTAGGTTGTCTGCAAAGGCTGTGTATTTTATTTGGGTTTTTGATACTGAAACAAGATGATGGTATGTTCTTTGACTAATTAATAGAAATACTGCTTCTATATAGAAATTAAACAGGTTTCGGGAGAGTGACCATCCCTGTCTGGTGCCATTAACAATTTTTATCGGGTTAGATGTTTTCTTATTAATATAAAGTGTTGTAGTTGCCTTACTATATAGTGTTTTGATCATTGTTATGCATTCTTGTGGGAATCCAAATTGATGGAGTATAAAAAGGAGGACTTTTTGATTGACTCTGTCAAAGACCTTTGTTGCATCCACTGATAAAGCATATTTAGGGGATTTGTCTTTAGTGCATAGGTGGGTTAGTGCATCAGTGGTTAGCGTATTATCCCATACTTGTCTCTGACTCATAAAACCTAGTTGCTCAGGTGAAATTATAAATGGATCAACTTTCTGTATTGTGTATGCTAGAATTGTTGAAAGCATCTTCAAATCTATATTTATCAGAGCAAAGGGTCTGTAGTTGTTTGGATTTTTGGAGTCAGTGTTTGGTTTTGGGATAAATATGGTCTTGGAATTATTAATATATAGATCTGATATCCCAAATTCTATTATATGGTTGTATATTTTTAAAAGTATAGGTGCTAATTGTTGTTGGAAATGTTTATAAAACTCTGCCACATACCCATCAGGACCAGGAGCTTTCCCTAATTTTAGCTTTTCAATAGCTTTTTTTACTTCCTGTACTGTTAATGAACTTTCTAGGTTATTAGATTGAGTATCATTAACTTGAGGGAATTCTAGGTTATCTGCAAAATTCTGGAAAAGGCCATCATGGATATTATATTGTGTACCATAGATGTTTTGAAATATTTCTTCAAAAGTCTATATTATTTCACTATCTGATCTGAGTTAAGGGTTTTATCTTTCTATTTTATTTCTTGTATTTTACATGGGGGGGTGTCAGACATTAATAAGTCTTGCTAGCATTTTGGAGGGGTTCTGTGCCCATTTGGCATATTTGTATAGCATTCTTAGTTCTATGAATGCTTATTTTTGCATTAGAATCTCATTTAGTTGCTTTTGTAAGCTTGCCATTTGTTTCTCAAGGGTAAGTGAGTGATTTATTTGTAGTTCTAGTTTGATTAGTTTTAGTTTACCCTCTATGTTACTTATTTTTTCTCTATTTAGTTTTTTATAGAGTGATGCTTTTTGAATCAGGATACCCCTCGCCGTGGCTTTAAAGGCTACTCATTAAATATCTAAAGAAATATTATTGTTTGTAAGGTTTTCATTTAATTGATTAAGAGAGTCAGTAATTTCTTGCTCCACATCTTTGATTTTCAACAGGTTTGAGTTTAGGGTCCAGTTTGAAGTATTATAGGCACTAAACCTAGATTTATTTTGTGTTATTATTATATTCATTTTTGAGTGATCAGATAGTGATCTGGGTTCTGAGTTATAATGTACTTCATTAACAGCCATGCTTTGAGAGATTAAGAATATGTCAATTCTTGATTATGTCTTATGGGAGGGTGAGAAATGTGTGTATTTGGTTCTTAAACTATCTGTGTTGTTCAGTTTGAAGGGATCCACTAGGTAAAAGTCTTCAATTCATTCTGACAGAAAGGTTGTGGCTTGGCGTGATTGATTATTATTTTTATTCGATCTATCTTTAGATGGAGTTATTGTTATATCCCTGTCTCCACCAATTATAATCAAATGGTCTAGGTGCTTTAGTAACAAGTTATAGATTTCAATTAAAAAGTCAAGCTGATAGCTATAAGGACCATAGACATTACATAACAGTAAGGGGATTTTGTAAGCTGGATGTGAGCATGTGAAGTAGCACCACCTGCCTTTTGTATCAATGTCATGTTTGATAATGCTCCTTTAAATGATTTTTTAATTATTATAACTGTCCCTCTTGATGTAGTACTGTCCCCGGCTACTATTATTTGTTGAATCAACTTAATATTTTTATCTATATCATTGTGCCATTGTTCCTAAGTCATGTGAGTTTCTTGTAGAAAAGTTACTTCTTTGTTTGGTTGATACATTAGGTGCAAAATTAGTTTTTTTCTTTTTAATGTCTTGCAAGCCAGTTATATTCCACGAGGCTAGCCTAATCATCTTAGATAATAATTAGGTTAAATACCATGTTACTGAAGTAACTGTGAATGCTATGAGGGGAGTGTTTGGCAACACATGCTGACTAGTATGTGATATGTGTTGAAAGAAAAAAGAAAAAAAGAAAAAGTGACATTGCGCTCTTTCAGAAACTCCCTAGTGCCTGACCACTTACCACTATCCTCTGAAAGAGAAGGGTTGAACCAGTAAACACATACTATATTCATAACACTAGAATTTAAACTTCTAAAAACACTAACAATTCTGACTATCTTACAGTAATTTTTTCCTATTCTAAGGAACATCACGATTCTGCCAGGATGTTCACCATTCAGCCAGCAGCTTTACGTTGTGGTTAACATAAACATTGCTCGCCCAATCATGAGTTAAGGGTAGCTGTTATCCTGTAACTTCCATATTTTGGCTTAATATAAGACTCTGAGACTAATTATAAGTGCCTAGGGTTGCTATGTTGACACCAAATATCTCTAGGGTAGCTAGATAAGTCAGGATTTATCTGTTGTTGCTATAAAGTATAGCATATAATGTTTTCCTCAACTGGTAATCTTCAATTTAACAATCTTCATATAGCAGTAGACTCTGTTACTGTAGAATATGTGAAACAATCTAGTATGAACATATGCTATATATTACAATTCTATAAGACCTGCCTATATCAAACAGAGATATTTCCAGTATAGGCATCATATTAAAAAATGCATTGCAACAAGTAAATTATACCATTTAGTGACATTCTAAAGTTCTCTGGCTGCTATTAAGGCAAAAAAATGTTGGCTAGACAAATACATGAAGCAATGTTCTTTGCAAGGATATATTGTCCAGGTCCTCATAGCATGATGCTTATTCCTACATGAGCAGTTTGTTGTGCAGGGATCACATTTGCAGTACTTTTTCTTATCGTTTTCTCTTCCTTTCTCTCTCTCTTCCTCTTATCTTCCAGGCTTTTAGTTATTTAAATGTTGTTTTCTCTTCTACAATTGTCTTCTAAATCCTATTGCTAGTTATTTACAGCAAAATTAACAGTACCTGTGAGTTTTTAGTGCTGGAAACCTTCCATTTCAATAAATGTAGTTGCCACTCAATTTTCAGCCTTGTTGTGTTACACTTTACTTCCTGGATGCCATTCTGCTCGTTCTATTGGCTCCCTTAGTTTAGTCACACAGTTGTTTTACTTTTTTTGTATCCTCTTGGTTACCATAGACTTGAATTGACTCTGACATCACTCTGTGGTTTAGAGGACGTGTGCGTTGTGAGGTCAAAGGTCAAGGGATTTCAGACAGAGCTCAACTTCCTGGAAAAATGGCTTTAGAGTGTTGAAACAAAAAGAAGAATGCATGGAGACTTTTCTCATGCAATAAACAGGTAATTGCCTTCATTAACTTTAAAAAATAAGTATAAAAGCTAGCGACACATGTATTTAGTCGGATTTAAGGTCATTTATAGTATAATTGTGTTTTAAATGCTGATGCATACAGTATTAGTTGTTACTTTCTATTAGCTATTTTGGAGGGATCTCATTGAATGCCTTTAAAAAGGCAGAAATTGCTTCATCTTTGCTGTTTGCTTGATATGCTGATCTCTTGTATTGAAAATATAAGGAAGCAGGATACTTCATTTGGAATTTTTTTCATGTTTTCTTAAGTATGCACAGAAGGGTGAAAGAACATTGTCTTTGTTGCTTAATAGCTAATGGTAGGCACTGTACAATTGTTATTTTATTGCCTTTCCATATAACTTGTTTTTTTAGTTTTGCCAGCTTGTATGATCATATTAGTATGTGTTGCATTTAAAATTCTCAAATAAACTTGTCTTGGAGCTTCAAGAGTTTGTGATTTTCTTAATGCATGGTGGAATCTTTCTGTGGTAACATTTTGAGCTGAAGCACTGTTGTCCAAGAATAGCTCAATGATTTATTTTATTACATTTTGTAGAGAAGCTTGTTCATAGGTTTCAGGAATACCTCTAATGAACACATTGTTATGCCTTGATCTAGCTTCTAAGTCTATTATTTTTGTTGGATTTCAAACATTGTTTTTTTTCTGTGGATTTAGTTCTTCTCTGGAACTCTTCTATTTTTATTTCATTTTCCACAGCTTTCACTTCATTTTTCTCCGGTCTGGTTAGTATTTGATCAAGATTACTTCCAAAGGTATTTAATTTTGTAGAAAAGAAATGGATTTCTTCTTGCAAGGGTGTTAAAGCTGCCCTGAACTCTTCCATAAAAAAGGGGTTGTTCTGACTTCATTTTGTCAGTTTGTTTTTGCAAGTTAGGTTGCTGTTTTACAGTTTTTTGTCTCTTTGAACAAATTTCTTTCTCAGGCGTGCTTATTTGAGAAAATCTTGTTTTGACGTTTGAGCTTCCATTGAAACCATAGTTCAATATTTATCGAAAGCTTATATCTTTGTGTAGCTTCCTGTGGATTGCTGTTAAGGCCTGTACTGCCTGAAAGAAACCCAGATCAGCACATGTTGTTCTTCCAGATAAGTATACATTTTTTATATTTTTTACGAACTTTGCAGCAGAGATGATGTAATATCTATTATATAATAGTATTATCTGTTTTTTGCTGAGTTAGCCAGAGTGCTGATGCTTTGATTATATTAGATTGCAGATTTTTATCAGGAGCTGACTGTGAAGTGTGCTTTCTAGCTGGCAACCATCTTGGAATCCCCAACTTCATAACATGTAAAATTCAGTCTGCAAGACATTCACTGAGTTGGTTAAGTTCTAAGCCTTCTAAAGATAAGTGTTCCATCAGGGTTCTTTCTTCCTTTTTTTTTTGCAATTTATTCTTTTACGTGTCATCCAGGAAGGGAAAATATGAGTGCAAAGATAGACATGAGCAGTGATGTTTTTGTTTGGGTGCTATGCATGACCAGACCCAGAGTAAGATCTGCCAGGCATTTGTTCCCAAAACTCACTACAGATTTTATCATCCCTTTATATTTATTTGGGGAACCAGCACCTGAAATTGTTAGCTCAGAGTATCATGGCCTCTGAATCCACTCACCATGATGTTCAGCTACTGCTTAAGAAAAAAAAAAAAGGCTCACATCAATCCTATGGCTGTTTGTCCTGTTCTGGATGTCTCCATTGGGTTGGATGAAGAACCTAAGGACTGTTTAGTGCATACATCAGCTCCCTCTGCTGCAACCCAGTTGGAGGCTGACCTGGGACTGCATGCTAGCATGTCTACTGATGCTGTTCCTATGTCTGCTACAGATGTGAAGGGGGAACCATGGCTGATTATGTCAGAGGACAGAGGGGATTCCATATATACTTGTTAGATAATAGGTACTTAATACCATCATTTACTCTATGAAGTGGTCTGAAACTCTTCCATTTGTTAAAGCTGATATTCTTTTAAGGAATAAGCAGAAGAACAAGCATATGGCCTGCCCAAGGGACTTTTCATTGCCTATATGGCCCTAACCCCTCGTTTAGAGATTATGTGTTTCTACTTCTGTTTCTTGGTCTTCTACTCCATTCAAATGTCTTAAGGAATCTGATTCCTGAAAAAAGAGCTGGATTCAGACTCTGTTGAGGTATCATTTGGTGTATGAAGAAGAGGATTTACCTCTTCCTGATTCTCCTTTGGAGGAGCTGTTCTTTGGTGATGATGCTGTGGTTCGTATGGCGGAACACTTTAAGTGGATTGTTCCCAGGTTTCTGAAACTGAAAAGTGGTACTATGAACTCTTGCAAGTAGATTCTTCTAGACCTTCTGTTTGTCTGTTCAGTTTTGGATGCTGTTCTGGGCATGTTCTCTTCAGCTTTTCAGACCTCTGATTCCCAGCCTCCTGCCTAAAAAGCCTGAAAGGTTCTATAAAGTTCCTGAAGCCCAAATGTTTTATATAAAAGTCCTTCTGTTAATTTTTTTTGTTATTTCTGTGGCTACTGACAAACCATCTAAGTACATTCATTCTATGGAGAGGTATTAGAAAAAAGTGTGCACTTCTGCTACTTTAGCTTTCAGGGCTATTACCTACCAGATGCATATAACTTGATATGAACTGGGTCTTCTTTCTAAACTGGGAGGCTTTCTTATTGATATACCTGACTCAGAGGCAAAGACTTCTGACTTTTCCTTTTGATTTCTGCTTCTCAGGTGGCTCAAAGTTCTATTAAAATGCATCTATGATGCTGATGATGTCTCCTCTAAGGCTGCCACATCTGGATCTGTAATAAGGAGGTATTCTTGGTTACACCTACAGGCTCTTCCTGAGGAAATCAAGGCTAAATTACCAGATTCCATTTTGGACAATCAGAATTTCTTTGAGACTACAGCTGCTGAGCTTTTTAAGACCCTAAGCATCTAATCAAGTTTGGGGAGGTTCCTCTAACAATCTTTATTCCCATCAACAACTGGCATACCATCTCAACATCAAGAAGATAAGAGTTCTCATTTTGGTCCTTCATGCCTTCCTATTTCTTTGGGTTCCATGCTGTCTAAGAATCTTCGCAGACAATACCATAGTCATGTGATACCACAATTAAGAGGGAGACACAAAGTCTTACCTTCTTTAAAGGCTAGATATTCTGGCTTCAGATTTTGCAGTCCATCATCAGCTGTATCTTCAGGCAGTTTACATGCCTTTAGGGCACAATCTTCTGCAGACAGATCCTGTTTCACAGGGAGGTGTTATTGGGCATAGTTCATCCACAAGTAGATCTTTTTGCCTCCTCTCTAAACAAATAACTTCCACAGGCTTGGACAGTGGATGCTATATTTTTTTTCCTGGAAGGGGATGTTTCTGTAGGCCTATCCTTCTCTCCCTCTTCCTCCATTTTAAAAAGTCCTCCGCAAGACCATGTGGAACATGCTCAAAATCTTGCTGGTGACTCCTCTTTGGACCAGACATCATTAATTTCCCCTTCTATTTCATCTGGCCAGGGTCAGTCATCACAGATTAGCACACAGGATGGATCTCCTCACATAGGACAAGAGATCTCTCATTCACCCTCATTGTACACTATTCATTTGGTCTGAATGATAGGGTTTTGATTTCTTTTAGACACCAATTTTTTGAGTATGTGCATCAAGTTTTGTCACAACAAGAAAATCTTATGTAACTAAATGGAAGTGATTTTCTGTTTGGTGTGTAAAATGTGACATGGACCTCCACTTTTCTGAGAGCATTCCTGCAGTCCTTTCTTTTTTTGTGTGACTTGCTCAGTTCTGGTTTGGCATGCTGATAAGTTAAAGCTCATCTGTCGGTCATTTCAGCTTGTCACCCTTTGCATCCTCCATTGCTTCTTGTTTTGACGTCAAATAATTTTTGTAAGGCATCTTTCATATTAGGCACCCAAGAAAGCCCATTCCTCCTTTTTTGGACCTTAATTTTAATCTTGAGAAATTAACTCAGTTTTGTTTTTTTCCCTGCAGTGCCCTCTTCCTTGTTGCACTGTATTAGAAAATGATGCTGTTGGTGGTTCTTACTTCTGCCAAGAAGGTCTCTGATCTTCAGCCACTCATGGCGGGTCCATATATTCTTTTTTTCACAAAGCCATGGTTTCTCCTCATACTATTCTTTCTTTTATACCCAATGTGGTTAATGCTTTGTATTTGTATCAAAGAATTCACTTACTTCTTTTTTCCCATCTCCACAGAATACTAGTGAGATAATTCTTCACAACTTGGATTTACTTATACAGCTCAGGTATTACCTAGATAAGACAAAATATATCGGGAAATCTGAGCAACATTCTGTTTATTCCTATTCCAGGGCATTGGGTTTGGCAGTTTCTAAGCAAACTATCTCCTGCTGGATCTCTAAGGTGATTTCGTTTTGATATGCCTTTCATGGTAAGCAACTTTATTCTTCTGTTTGTGCTCATTCTACCAGAATGGTTGCTTTTTCTGCTGCTTTTTTCAAGGACCTGGATACTAGATGCATTTTGAAAGCTGCTACTTGGTCTTCTGTGCATACCTTTACTAAACATCATAAGTTGAAGTGATTTCTAGGGCCAGGTTGGGTTTTTCCAGGGCCATCTTTATATGGATTCTTGGTGGGCTCCTCTGTGGGTTCCTCCTTCCATCCTCTGTAGTAGGTGCTGCACTCTCGCAGATGTAATGCTTATTGCAACAGTGATACAGAAGGACATATTCATTTGTGTAAGAACTTACAAACCAACATCTGTTTTTTTTTTACAGCTGCAGTATTCTGCCCCTCCCTCATTCCCCCTGATATTCTCTGTTGCTTTCCTTTTGGATGGGGTCTTCCTTAATTTCTTTCCTTCTTCTTCTTCCCTTCCTGGATGTAAAAGCTTTTGCTTTTCTTACTGGATTTCTCTCGTTCTTCTGGGGAAATTCAGTTGTGAGAATTTTGTTCTCATACATCACATATGTACCTTACACCTTGGGGGTAGGACATACGTCTTACATATGGCACGTAGAAGCTGTGAAGACTTTAATATACTGGCTGGACATTTAGCTATCCTTGGCATGATATCCCACATGTAAAGAATACTGCAATAGTGAAAAATAAGACATCTACTGTTATGATATGTTCTTATCCATCTGACTTTTAATTACCTAACAGAGGAAATTCCCATGAGACTGTTTCTTCCTCTGACTAATTTAGTTGTGCAAGCACATTATTAATTTGGGATAAAGAGAAAACACAAAATGGATTATTACTTGTGTTTTACACAACTGCCATATAATAAGGTATATTGTGTTTGCCAGTACACCTGCCTTCATCTGAATCAAAGCTATCATCAGAAAGTCTTAGGCCTCTTCTCCAGAAAAAAAAGCAATGAATATGATGATATTTTCTGGAGAAAACAACAAATGAATATGATTGCCTTATGGGCTAGCAACAGCACCTTTGCTCCTGAGTTTCCATTTGCCTTTCAAATTGGGGTTTATAATTATAAGATTCACATTTGAGTTCTGGCGTGGCTAGTTTTGCTACATGTTACCCCTTTACAAATGTAGAGATGCTACACTGAGGCTCCAGAAAACCTTCCTTTTCCCATTTTCTCAGGGGTGGTATATATCATCTTTTCTGGAGGCCTTCTTATCACCTCCATTTGTCATTTGATTCATTTTATTTCTTTTTATGTGGCATTCCTGTTTATATAAAAAATTGCTACTATTTGTTGTTTTACACTTTTAAGTTATTCAAGCTGTATGTGGCAGTTGCATAGAGCCTGTCCTTCGCATGATATTCTTTATGTCCCTTGAGATCATGTCATGCAGCTTTTCAATCTCATTTCAAAGTCCTGGTGCCCTTCCTCTTCATGCCATGACAAGCTGCTGCTAGTTACTATTGCTCTTCTGTCATCATTGGGCTTTAATGTAACAGCAGAGTTTCTACTCAAAATATCTTTTTACCTGCTCTCTCCATTGCAGTGATTCTAGGCTCAGTACTGTATGTTTTTTAAAATGTGAGATGACCATAGAGCAGTTAAATATACCTACACCTCAGTTAAGGTTAGTAAAGCAAGTAAAACAAAAATAAATAAATAAATGTTCTTGCAGCTCTGTAAAGGATCTGAACAAGGTTCACCATCTACTCCTAGGTTTCACTTCTTTAATTTCAGATTACAAATTGTTTTAACTCCCTTTAGGGAAATCTTTGTTTTGTCAATCACTGAGTAAGTCTGAGAATACTGAGACATTTTTGGGTTCCTGAAGCCGATATTTCAGAAAATCAGAAATAGCTGTCCTGAAGAGGCTGTATAGGACTCGGGGGGGGGGGGGGTAAGTCTGATGTTTATTTTGCCCATTTTCCTTTTTCTTCAAGCTTATGAGACCTCAGAGTTGGTATATTCAGAGAATACAGCAGAGGTGCAAAAAAAAATATTCCATGCATTTTGTAACTTATTTCATGTCAGTTATGTGGGACACAATGCTTTGAGGAGGTAGACTTTCTTGTAGCAGTTAATCTTTTGTTAATTAAATAGCATGCAGTTTATTATAGTGGATCTGCCAAATAACCAGCCAGGGTTTCCAGATTGTGCTATAAACAGGCTTACAATGTAATAGGCAAAATAAAATAACCCTGACTCCTTCTTCAGTCTGTCATACTAAGATTGAATGGATTGAAAAGACTGCTATTTCACGCAATCACACGTGCATGTGCATACACACACACACACACACACACACACACACACACACACACACACACACACAAACACACACACATTTACAACCCTAGACCAATGGCACAACAATAACAAAAAGAGTTTTACAGTTAAAAGATGTTTCCATGTTGCAAATGTTTGCTTCTCTTTTCTCCTGTTTTTGATGAGCAAATATAATCATCTGCTTATGCAGCCAGCATTTGCACTCACAATCTATCCTCTGGTACAATTACTGACTGACTTTTACAAGTCTGAAAAAGAACCAAATACTAACCATATTCAAACTTCTAGTCTGAGGTCTGTCTGGACTTTATGCTGTTTTTCTTAGTTTTAAACTTTAATTCAATAAACATACGAGATAGGCACAGGTTCACAACTGACAATAAAAGTTGTCCAGAAGAAAGTATCATAATCAGCTATGTCTGATTTAAAGAATTATTATTAAGCTGAATTTTTCCTCTTTATAAGAGTTTCCACTTACAGTATGCTGATAAACCATAATAAGAGAAAGCACTGATAGCCAGTGCAGAGTTGTACTAGATGCTTTATTAAAGACCTCTGTGTCAACTTGCACTCTCGAGATGTTACAATATTATTTCTACAGATAAATTTACTTACATCTTGGGATGCATTAATAAAGAGAGGTTTATAAATGTTGCTAAATGCATGTGTCTGTGTTTCTCCAGGATCTTTCTGGCTGAGCCCTGTCTGTTGTAAGGCTTTTGGTTTGCAGCTTTGCATTTCACTCTTTGGGCAATTAATGCCAGATAAATATTATTACTATAACTTTGTAGGTGCTTTCCTTTTTCCTAACAACAGAAACAAGCACTGTTTAACTTATGAATGGTCTCTCATTCACACAACCCTCATTCATAAATCTCTCAGATTCTTCCAGCTGTTTCTTATTACTGTAGTCCTGATAAGGTATCAAAATAGCAGTGAACATACTGATGCTGGCAGGTAACTTTGAGAAGAACCAGGGCTTAATTTTTTTGTCTGATGAGTTTCCAATTCTGGTCTTGCTGTCTTCAGTGGTCTAAAATACTATCCCTCCAACACAAACACTTTATTGCAGACAGTAAGAATACCAACAGCAGTCTACAGCTAATGAAATGCAATGTGGAAAATGTGTCTGATCACGTTGCCTTAACTTTCCTCCCATTCCACTGACTGATGGGAAAAGCTATAGATGTGAAGAATGAAAAAACTCTGAAAGCATTTGCTAATGATTATATTGTGTACCATGTTCTAGCAATACACAGACACGCTGAAGAACATTCAAGAAGTCAGTCTCTGAATGAAATTAATGCCGTTCAAAATCAGTCCAATGCAAGCAAAATAAAACGGCTCAGTTACGTCCAAATATTTTATTTTAAAACAGATAAAATGATAAGTAGCAGCAAAATTACAAATCACAAAGCTTTTGGATTACTCCTTCTTCAGTGTGATACAAAAACTGCTAAACACATCCTTATTTAATTACAATTCAAAAGACATAATGAATGAGGCAGCCAACTGTACAGAAGCTTCAGTATGTAATGTTATTTGTAAAAATAATGCATTTATACATCCCATTACACAAAAATCCTTTTCTTTTACTTGTACAGCCACTTGTTATACAACTAATATAGTATACTTAGCTACTTGTGAACAGTGTTCTTGCTTCTATATGGTTGGCTGCCTCATTCATTATGTCTTTTGAATTTTAATTAAATAAGGATATGTTTAGCAGTTTTGTATCACACTGAAGGAGGAGTAATCCAAAAGCTTTGTGATTTGTAATTTTGCTGCTACTTATCATTTTATCTGTTTTAAAATAAACTATTTGGACGTAACTGAGACATTTTATTTTGCTTGTATTGGACTGATTTTGAACGGAAAGTGCATTGCAAGCTTATTTTTCTCTTTGACTTGATGGTTATTCAAGTACCCATATCAGCTATGGTGGGGTGGGTAGAATACCTGGAAACCCCGCTAATTAATGGTCATATGACCACCACACCATGGATTGCTCACAGCAGGTGATGGTAACAGACTGACAATGATAGCAGCAATAAAAAGGGTACAAAAATGTAGACTGAAGGGGAACATAACAGGAGTTGAAATTTAAAATATGTCTTCTTGGTTGGGTAGCTTGTTATTAACTCATTTATTATTTGTGTTCATCAGCCATAAAAGTCCAACGCAGCAGACTTCACTTTCCAATGGAGCCACAGAGACAAAAAGCTCAAGGATTACATTGTAAAATAACATAATAAATTGGAAATGGTGAATATACCATTTTGACTAGAATAATTTTATTTTATTTTATTTTACTTAAAATTTTGATTACCAGGAAGTTTTACTAGGCAACATTGTCCCTTTTAGTGGAGGCCTGGGAGAAAAGCTCATCAAGTAGAATTACACAAAAAAATGATAAAATCAATACAAGGATTTATAAAACAAACAGGATAGAGATTATGACACTACAAACTGGTTGTACGTTGACTGACACCTGATGAAAAGCAAATACTTGTTAAAATACATATGAAAATTGTAACAACAGTTGCAAGACCCAGGCTGGAAATATATTGAATGTAAACTGTTTAAATATGTACATTGTAGTGAATTCAGGCTTAGACATGTACATTTACAAGTAATAATGTATACTTGCACAAAAATTCTGAGCCAGAACAAAGGGGTTGAGGTTGGTGGTGTAAGTTAGAATGAGTTTCATATGAGTGGGAAAGCTGTAGTTTCACATGAGTGGGAAAGCTATATATAGTAGTGAATGAAAAACTGGAGGCGAGAGTCAGCAAGCAGAGGGGAGGCACTAAAACTGATAAAGGAGTGTAGACAGGTATGAACTACATGGGACAGTACATTTATTAGCTAAAGTGTTCAGTGTTTAAGAGAAGTGGAAGTTTGATGGGGTATCCTTTAGTCTTGGTATGTTATAGGTAAGGTTTCTGATATTAACTATCCTTAAAATATGCTTGAGCAAAGCCATGTGGATGTTAGGTATTTTTTAGCTCAAGTTAAAATGTTGTGGGAGATTTAATTTGTTTTATTGAGTGTGGGATGCCATTCCATTTTTTTGCAAGTAGTTGCAGTTTATGAGTCACAAGCTGTATTACTGGATTTGGACAAACAAAGTAATAGTTTCTTTGTGGACCGTAGGGTTCTTTTAGGGTAATACTGTTGAATAATGTTTCTTAAGCTGGAGCATTTTTCTGGAGAGAATGTACTTCTGTGTGTTGTTACTAGTTGTGCATGATTAAGTCTATGTGGGAGCTGTAACCACTGATGTTTCTTAAGAGCAATACAGTAGTATGCCCTATGAAGATGGTTTGCAGCAAATGTGGCCCTTTTGTTGTAGCATTGTTTAAACTTAAGAGATTGGCTGGAGTTTAGTGAGTACTGAAGATGCATACATTAGAGGTGGGAATAGGCTGTTGCAAAAGATTTCCTTGCTGTGTCTGAGAGATAATGTTTTCATTCTATAAAGGCAAACTAGCTTTGATAAGTTTTTGCTTGGGACACTCTTTTAGTTTTTGATTTGTTTGCTGAGGTTATTGTGAAGGAGAACTTCTTGTCTGAGAGCTGTTTGGGGATGAATATGACTGTTTTAGTTTTATTTGCATTTAGGATGATGTTGGAGTTATCTAGCTAGGATTCAATTGATAAGAAGGATATTTGTATTTCTTTATAATGCAAATACGTTTTTGGCAGAACAAATGAATGTGGAATCATCTGCATGCTGAATAATAGTTGCTTGACTGGCAGCAGTATGCAGATCATTGATAAACAGATTATGGGTCTAGTATTAATACTTGGGGTGCCCCAAACAGAGATAGGTTGGAAGGGAGAATGATCTTACTGCCATTTTACAGCCAATTGTCTATTGTATAAGTAACTTTGAAACCAGTGAGGAGATAGTTGATTTAGAACTATTGTAGTTAGTTTTTGCATTAGTTTATGGTGGCAGACTGTATTAAAGGCCTTTAATAAATAAAGGAAGGGTCTGTAAACTATACTGGCTGAATTTCAACTGTAGAATTTAGCTTCAGAGAATTTGACAGTGCTGAGTTGGCACTGTAGTTAGGATGAAGGCAATGTTGCATTGGAGAGAAAATATTGTTTTCTGTAATACATGGGAAGAGTTGCTTATGGAAACATTTTTCCATGATATTTCATAAAATGACAGTATGACAAGGGGCCTATAGTTGGTAAGGTTAATGGATGGGCCACCATTATGCAGGGGTTTGATAAAGCATTTTTCCATATTACTGGGACCTAGTCTTCTCTGACAGAGCAATTTATGAGTATGGAAATTGGATACACTAGAACATAGGAAACCATTTATAGATATTCAGGGGTCAATTGTCAGGAGCTAATGGGTAAGTATTATTTTGCTAAGGTACATTTTAATTACAGATGTTGGTACTGGTTTGAAGTACAAGATAGGAATGTGGTTCTTCTTTTGTGGGGTTATTTGGGGTGAGTTAATGTCAGTATTTTTAGGAGGAAGGTAACAATTTGGATAAAATGTTGGTTGATTTGTGTGGCTGTACTCTCATTTTGCTTTGGTACTGAGGGTACCATCAGAGTGGATTTGCTAGGACTTATGATATTTTTAATTCAGGCCCAGAAGAGCTTTGGATTATATTTTTTAATGTCTTAGGAAGTGGTGTAGTATGTTTTTTCTGTTTTGATTAGGTTTTTGGCTAGGTTTCAAAGATGTCTGCAGTGCTGGAGATTGCCTTGGGTCCTTTTCTGTGTCAGTGCTCTCCATAGTTTGACTTTACCTTTCATTATTAGCTGTAGAGCTGACTTGGCTTTTTCTCTTTTGGTTTGTATTGGAGCATGGTGATTTAGGATATTTAAGAAAGTAGCATTAAATTCCTGGAATGCATAATCAAGTGACAGAGTTTTTAGTGTGCTCCCATTGTAGGCACTCAAGGTATTGGAGAATGTTTCACATTGGAAGTCAGTAAGGTTTCTGACACAGTTACAAGCTCATGGATGACAGTAAAAGATGCACTTACAATAGTGGACATTATCAGAATAATACCACCAATAATCCCATGTCTCTGACATAACATATGTGATTCTGAGTGATCATTAGTGGTTTTGGATGAGCAAACTTGTACAACTATTATGATATGTCAACAATCTATGAGGGTAATTATGCACACTGCCCTGATACTGTAACATGTGCTAGAGCTCTTAGGAGGGACAATGCTATACATGTATGTGACATTATGATCTATACCGTCTAGTTGACTGGTGTGCATGGTGCATATATATATATACATATATATATATATAGATATATATATATATATATGTATATATATATATATATATATATATATATATATATGTATATATATATGTATATATATATATATATATATATATATATATATATATATATATATATAAACTGTCATGAATGTAACCCATACCATCAATGTTGTCAAAGAGCTATGTATGTACTGTGTGCATCACTGGGAAAGGTATCACATGTGCATCTGTTATAACACCATTATGGGGGTTCCGCTTCATCAGACAGTAATGTTTATGCAGCAAAAAGAATACCTAGGTATCGCCAATAAGATCTGTGGGAGCTCACTGTGACAAAGGTGGTGCACTTCAGTTACTCACTACTAGAAGATGTGTAGTGAGGTACATGAAGAAGGTGCATTGCAATCCATTATTGGTTTGATGAAGGCTGTGACCTATGAAGGTATTACCCCTTTGATGTGGATGTCCTGCACATACTCAGTAGTTATGTTACATACAAGGGAGTAGTCACCACTGTGGCCACATGCTGGTGGACATTCCACATACCATGTACCCCATGACACAGTCCACATACCAACTGGTATGCTTGTAGGGTGTAATGTCTACATTATCTTTGGGTTGTGCTTTTGTTTTCATAATATAACAACCCCCCCATTTCATCTCATGGGTTGTCATGGCTGTTGGAGAAATCTTTGGTGAGTGTTGATACTGTCTGCATTATATTGGCCAGCGCAGTGGAGCAGTGGTAGCATTGTCATGTCACATCAAGAGGTTCTCCAGTTCGATTCTCAGCTGGGGTGCCTTCTGTGTGGAGTTTGCATGTCATCCCTGCATTCGTGTGGGTTTCCTCTGGGTGCTCCTGTTTCCTCCCACAATTCAAAGACATGCATCTGGAGTGTTTCTGCCTGGGCTGCTGCTGAAAATTGGCTTCATTCCAAGCCAGAGTCTCTTGGAAAACAAATGTTAAATAAAAAAATAAAATACAATAAAAATACTAATATCACAGTTGGAGTCAATGATTGCCTACAATCTGTAGTCCTCCAGACAGCTGTTTGGACACAGGATATGTATGTCATTTTTGACCGCTGTGACTTAAATAATGGATAGGAAAGACCCTAGCAGACAATCCTTATGTATGAACCTGATCACTGGACCCAGGATATAGGTCACTTTACACATTTCAACATATTTAGATGCCATGTATGTGACCCAGTGGTCTGCCCGCTTGGTGATATAGGGGTTTATGGCCATATCTGACAGTGCTGAGTGAATACCTCAGTATGGATTTGTGTCAAATGCCTTGGCCTGGTCATGTTCCACAAAATTATAGTGTTGCCATTGTGCATGCCCTTAATGACCTCTTTGAGGACATCTAACAGATGTAACAGACATGGATGTAACATTAGCAACTCACACATGTCTGTTGCACACAGCCAGGATATTACTAGTGTCCATTTACAAAATATCCATGATGATAGGTTGGTCTACCTCACAGATGAGCAGAGTCAGGATGTGTCTATACATGTATGCATGAGGTTCTGTCCCCCTCCACTCAGATGGATGCATGTTAATGTCTACCCTTCTATGGTAACATTGTCCGGAGGGTGTGTTGGTGTATGTATCCAATCATGTCAGGTAGGTGTATGTTCTGAGTGATGCTATATGCAATCTGTTATGTTGCCACAGCCCATTGATTCTGTGTGATAGGCCTGGATGAAGGTAAGACAGTGCATATTGCCTAGATTGGTCTGGCATAGGGTTTGGACACAATCCCCCACTCAGGTATTATTGCGAAACTGTCCCTGCTGGGAATTAACCCTTACATCACTAGATGATTCACCAACTGGCTCATCAACAAAGCACACACTGTGAACATTGGTGAATCAACCTCTACCAGTGAAGTATCACAACTGGCGTACTCTAAGGGTTTGTGCTGGGCTTTGCTATTTGGAATCTATTTCTCGACAGTTCAGGCTGAAGTATGTGGCCTTTAGCTTACTGAATTTGCTGATTCTTGCAAATTGGGTGTAGTCATTGAGTACACCGATAATGTTAACATACTACAGGAGGGCTAACACAAACAAATGATTGTTGCCAAAGCCACATCATCTACAAATAAAAGCAAAGATATGTCATTATTTTGGCCTTCTGCAAAGTGGAATTCCCTACTAATAACATTGACAATACTTTGTCTATGCAGAAACCCAGAATGGGAACACACATAAATAGCAAGCTGAAATTCAACCACCAAATGTCCACAGTGGTGTGGAAAGTCCACATCATGCTCCTCATATGTCAGACCATCATATCCAGATCTGAGGATGATATAACAGCACTGTACTTGAAACTCATCAGAACACTAATAAATTTCATGTATCTCACCAGACAATTGCAGCAGCTGGAGAGTTGACAAAGGTTTCTCACCAAGAAAATACAGAGCCTACAAACCATGCCATGACATATGTGGATAGACTGAAATCTTTGTCACTGTAATCTGTATTGTATAGGATAAGGTGACTTGCGGCTAACCTACAGGCCAGTCCTTGATCCTGCCCTTATGGGAATACTGCACATCCACAAATCAGCTATAGCTCATGACATCAGCAGAGCCTGATGAGAGGAAGATGGTAATAGCAGTGTCCCTAATGTCCACCAAGTGTATATATATATATATATATATATATATATATATATATATATATATATACACACACACACACACACACACACACACACACACACACACACACACACACACACACACAGCCCAGCTGACTGCCGTGAAAACAAAACCCTTACCTAAGTACACGACTAGACAATTCTGAATTTAAGGCAAGCACCACAGCTTAAATCTGACTCAGAGAGTGTAAGACAACAATTTATAGGTGATTATATCAGCAGTGCCTGTGAGGAGAAAATGGTAACAGCAGGTTCCCACATGCTTGTGAAAAATGCTCTGATATCAAGAAAGTGCACAAACACACACACACACACACACACACACACACACACACACACACACACACACACACACACACACACAGTTGACTGCAGTGAGAACAGAATCCCTACCTATGTAAGTACACACATTACAGAACTCTGTATTTTACACAAGCACCATGGCAGAAGCCTGAGTTTTGCAAGGCTACAGGGCAACTTATAGTGGATGACATCAGCACTGGATGTTGGAGAGAAAATGTTGGTAGACCTGCATGAAATGGATGTGCAGGCATGTGCAAGTGTCAAAATATTGGCAATTCACGGGACTGGAGTAGTAACTGTAGGATGCAGTTATGTAGCATAGTTGATATATCTGTGAACAAGTACTGAGAAACCAAGGTTGCAGTGCATGGGAGGGGGGGTAACAAATGGTTGCATTTTAAACACTGACATTATCTTAGATAAGACCTTCATTTTTTTTCTTGTGTCCACATGTACATTCATGTCGCAAACACTAAATGGACATTAAACAAAAGTAATATATGCTATTGTCCACTTTGTATAGTCCACTGCCAAGCAGCAGTTTTGCAAGATGTATGGCAAAGTGTTTTTGCATGCAGATACACATTTCTACTACGTTCCTGTTTGCATGTAGTTAAGCTTTGAGCAAACATGAGCCACAAAGCTAAAATACTAAGAGTTCTCAGTACTGAAGGTATGAAACACTCTTGCTACTTAGTTAACTTTGTGACAGCAGGTGTAAATGCATTGACACATTTCTTTTTGAGCCCAGACGAGATAAGGTTCAAATCCAGGTGTATGTACTGCTTTTAATAAGTACTGGTAATACAATTAAATTAAAACTTTAAAGTACATTCATCTTGTGTTTCTGTGTATTGACATAGTGCAGCGTGTTTGAGTGGCTATGGAAAACAAGAACTGCAACAATGTATTGTTTTGACCTTTATACTGTCTACACCCTGTATGCAGGTGTTCTGTCTGCTTCCTGTGTGAGCCACCAGTCCAGGTTTGCGCACTGCTAAGCATTCCACAAACTGATATAAGCAAAGCTAAACATGACATTCATACTGTTTCTCCATTTCCACTGTTTGCACTAAGCCATGAACCGCACAAACACAGGCATTTAAAAAATGTGAAAATTATGAGAAAAGGAGAAAAGAAATCTATGAAATCAACAACACTACATAAATTTATGGTGGCACACATGAAATATTTTAAACAGGTCTGGATTTGAACTCTCACTCCAATGAATCTTCAAAACAAAGTAAGGAAGTCTTTTCCTCCTTTCCCACTGAAACAGCTTTGCAGCAGAGAATGAAAATCATTGTCCATACAACCAACTGTACCATCATCCACAGTACTAACAACACATATGGCAATTCATTTGTACATGTATTAATTTCATATGTAGTGCACTGAAAGGTCACCCAACCATTTAATACTATTGCTTGGATAAATGCAGCTCTGCCTTATCTGTCTGTGTTTTTTGCTCATTATTATCTTATCTGACCCATAATCTGAGAAATGCAGTCTGTAAGGCATTCTGCATCATTTTCTTAAAATGTGTGAGGATATTATACATCAATAATATACATTTATCAAAAAATAAAGGGGAAGTTGGATGTTGCTGAAGAGAAACTGTGAAATGGGTGCTGCTTACTTACATTTAAAACCTTGATGCAATTACGTCTATACTTTTCAAGTCTGACATAGCTGATACACCTACTAGAGATAAGGGAGTCTGAATTGCTGTTGTGTTTTCCTCCTCACTACCAGTAATCACTCAGATTTTCAACCCATTAGCAGCAAACACTGAGGGTGTGCCTGCACTATGCTTACATCTGTAATACAGAGCCACATATTTGGGATTCAGCAATTCTAATGGGATCACTCCTCATTTGCATCTTCACCATCCTCACAGCCCTCAATCTGCACTATAAAAAGGAAACCATGTAGCTATGGAACCTGAAGTTGAGGAGACTTGTTTATGTGGATAACACAGAAGAAGATATTACTTTGCGATTTATCTGCACAGAAGACTACTGATCTTGATAAGGAATGCTTGCATTTTTCAGCTGTATACTGGATATGCTGAAATATAAATAAGAAAAGTCTGTTACATATATACATATATACATGTATATATATTAGCAAAGGCTACTTTGACCTGTATACATTTCTTAGAAGTGTACTGATGGCATAGCCATAATTGTCAAGTCTTTTTTTCTTTCTCAGATGTGCAGCCTTATTAACTGTTATCACAAGTTGCTAATGTTACAACTGTTTTTCTCTTTACACTCTTTTGTAGTTATTTCTATGAAATATAAATGTCCCATATTGTGAATGACACAGGGGTATTAGCCTTCTGGGATTACTCATGCACACCTCCAGGGGAGTGCTGGCCACAGGCAGATATGACTGGCACTTGCATAAAATTGAATGTTCTGTGGTAAATGTGTACACATTCTTCAAGGAGAGTTTATTTGATAGCATGTTTAGCAGCTCACTGATGGGTTATTAACAAAATGTGTCATTTGCTTAATTGTTTTGGGGGTGGGGGACCCACATTCTATTTCTTTGTTGCCACAAATAAAATTTGCTATTCTCACTCTCTTTGCTTTGGATCCAACCTTGCCTTGTGTGTGATTGTATTATGTTACAACCACATAATACCTTCATTTAATTTTGGATACCTTGACTGTTTTATGTTTCTCCAATGAATAAAAAAGAAGCAGACTACTGGAGCTGGTACAAAGAGGAATATCCAAATAATAAAAGAAACAGAAACCAGAAAACCTGAGACTCAAAATGCAGAATACTTTAATAAATAAAACCACAGTTAAGTGCTTTCATAGTACATAGACATCATCAGAACCAATGAATAATATAATACATATGAAAGCTAATTAAAAACTGTTTCAAAGATGAACCCTGAAATATATGCTATCCAAATGGTAAGGCAAATGCTGCGACACAAATCAAAAAACATCCCAAGTAATTTGAAGTTGTACATCATTTAAAACATACGCAAAACCAATAGAAAATGTCTACCTTAGTGAAATCATGCAATCACTGGGCAAAACACGATGACCAATAGGAAAATGTATCCAAACTGAGCCCCTAAAAAAATCAAACCAACCACTGTGCATAAATAACAGATGAATCAAATATCTAAAACTGAAAAACACACCAATAACAATAAAAATCGTAGTGTAAATAGTATCCATACAAGCACTATAAAACATTCTGTGAAATCATGTTATCAATTTTGAAGATCTATTCTTTTTTCAGTAATTATGGATATTGTATCATCGAGTCTAGGCTGATTGGTGACATCCAAGCTGCTATGCCAAATCATTCCATGGTGCAGTAAGCAATTTTTCCTGTCTCCATTGTTCAAGAACACAAAAGATAAACTTAATAAAATTATCGCAAGATAAACCATCCCTGAGATTCATGAAGCTAGGTGCAAGGCCGGCGTTAGGCTTGCGCCGACCGTGCGGTGTGAGGATGGCGCAGTAGCACCAAATGCATAGTAATGAAGGCGCGCTGCTAACACAGCCACGTGCACAGGAAAGGAGCGCGAGTGCATAGGGTGTGTTGACGTGCCGCATGGAGGTGTGGAAATGGCAGCTGTCGATGTGCAACCTAAAATGCTTGCATATAACAGGTTGCAAGATAGTAACCATGTCAGTGTCCCTGGATACTGAAACATATGCAAAGCATGCAAGAAAGTACCTGCGAACACAAAGTGATGAAGCAAACACAAATGTACGGTAGGGAATAATGGGTCCCTATCATGTGAACAAATGACATGGAAGACCGTGTGGCCATAGTCCAATGCAGTGTAGATAGCCATACCAAGTGGAAGTGAAACGCATCATATGTTAGCGATCCGCCAGTAGGTACGTCCAGCCCAATGGTGAGGGTCACCAGCTGACCCATAATGTGAGGGAGGGTACACAGCTGGGCAGATGTGTCCATAACAAAATACATGAGAATTGTAGCTATCTAGCGACTGTATGTCCGAATTATATCCCACAAGGCATGTAATAGTCACATACACAAGGTATGTCCATATTTCACATACCAAATGTGATAGGAAATAGAATAAGCATGTAAACGAAACAGAAGGAGCATGCAAACAGCCACAACAATAAGGACACATGTAGGCTGAAAGGAACAGTATTATCCGCACCGTCGACTAGGATTACCACCTGTCCCACTTTGCGAGCGACAGTCCCTCCTTGGGCAGTTGTGTCCCGACAAAAACCTGTAACAATGGCAAATGTCCTGAGATTAAAGGACAAAATTATTTCCTATATGTTATGTAATAGTTGCATTAAACAGGTTTTCTGTATCTAAATTACATAAATGCTATAAGAAACAGAATAAGCAACTGAACTGCTACAAGAATAAGTTTTGATATAGGCAAGAAGTCTAAGTTCTATCCTGTGTACTGACCGTGGGTATGTGTCGGCCTGTAAAATGTGATGTGTGTACCAAAAATGTCCCACTTTGGCCAACTGAAAAGGTGGCAACCCTACCGTCAACTGTGGGGGGGTGTTGTCCACTACAGTCGGATATGTGTATGGAATATATCCCATCCTGGACATAGGAAAAGATGGCATCCTACCAATGACTACAACAGGCCGCCAAAATCCGGAAGTCCGCGGTACAAGTCGAACTTGTCAGGATGTGTCACAGTCAAATGGGTAGTACCCGGGTATACCAAACATGTAATGAAAGAGAAGTATGGGAGTGTACCTATGTGCGTGAGGTATAGCATGTGGAAAGCAAACATGGCAGGGTAGTCCACACAACCATACAGGTACCAGACACATATAGGGTATTCAGTGTGTTACTCTGGCCATGTCATGGGCCAACAACAAATGCACAGATGTATGGGGTGTGAGGAATCTGTGTGTGTGGGGTGGATGGGTAATGGTACAATCCTCCAAGGCATTACTGTGTCATATGCAGAATAGGTGAACCGGAGGTGTATGAGAGAGCAGCGGGTGAAGCTGAAAGAAACACAAACACATGTATAAACTGCTGCAATACAACCAGACAGGCCATACTGTAGAACACAATCCCACAAACAGATGAATATTGAAATGTGTGATACAAATGTATAGATATGTCACCCACAGATTGGTCCTGATGGAACTGGCCATAACAAATGCAACACACCTGGATTGAACTGGACATAACAAATGCAACACACCTTGATGCATAATGGACTACCCAGCAACCCCTCCACATCACACAACCCGTGTACACACACACACACACACACACACACACACACACACACACACACACACACACACACACACACACACACACACACACACACACACATACAATTACATTAATCGATATATACATAACAAACACAGAAACATTTGTCCTTGTAGATATAACACATGTACATAAATAGGCTACGTCATAGCTGTTATGGATAGACATACAGACATGCACGAAAGGTAAATACACTGCTGTTTTCCAAACCATTGCCCGGAAAGTACCAGTGGGCCAAATCTGCAAGTTCTACTATTTAAACATGGATATAGGTGTCCTTTGCAGGACTCCAAAAAGTGTTGTCTACAAGCAACGGCCAGTAATAATCGACACAAAGGAAGTCACATCCGCAGCTATAATATAGCTGTACATGCAACAGTAGCTTGTGCAAGGGTAATAACACATGGGTTGACAGAATGTATGACATATGTCGATCACGGAGAGTGGATAGTGCTTAGAAGTATATTCATACTTTATTATTGCTCACATTAAATATGTCTTATGACTACTGTGGAGGGGTGTCAGATATGGGAGTCATGGGTATGCAAGAATGGGCCTAGGTTCACAGTGGTGGTGTTGGCTGGCACAGATTTATTAGGTCCGCCCATGGGGTGATTAATATTCCTATGTGGGTATAGCACACTCTACCTTCAAAAATGAAGAACTCATCTACTGGATATTGTGTAAACCATTGGGGGAAGACATAGGGACTAATATCAGTGTCATGTAAGCGATTATCATGGACGTACATGCGTACAAATAAGATGGTAACCATACCTCTCAACCTTTCAGAATACGACATCTGGACAAAGGCATATTTAAATAAGTACAAATAGGGACTATGTTAAATATTCCTCTGACAAAGTTAGAACGTTGATAGAATAATGGATAATTCATTAGTATGAATGTTTTGAGGGTTATTAGTTATAAACTACTAATGTCTGTCATTATTATCAAACCTCACAGTCCTTAATGACCTGCAACTAATCTACCAGAAAGGCACAATTATAACAAAGAAGGAACAACATTATAAGTCTAAGTTCGGGACATTTACCCAACATATGTAGTATGGGTTGAGGTATGAAGGTAACCCTGTCCTAAATAAATGTACAGAACTAGTGATATCAGGTGGACAGATGTGAAGAAAGACGGGATGACAAATGACAAAACATGTATAAGTCAAAAGCATGTACCTCGATAAATGTGAATGAATACTTATGCCCTGTGATAGTCAATGTGGAAGGTTAATAGTGTCCCTCAGGGTGTTATGCAGTGTCCTCGATACAGTGTCCAGTCACCCACACTCGCATGTGATTTCTGCCACTGACGGACATCGCAAATACTGGCGAACATATAAGGTAGATGATAGTATAATATGTTTTGATTAGCACCTGTTGGCTTTTGTGAGGAACATAACACCCTTGGTGGGTGTGTTCTGCAAAAGGAATGTAATGGCATCTGACCTGTGATTTCTTCTTGTGTGTAGTTGTGTAATACAATGATATATCTTGTATCAGAAATAGATACATGTGATAGGAAACAGCATTATCAACTATTCTACTACAAGAAAACTCTGGAGGTATGAAAAGCACTGAAGTAGTCAGTTCAGTATTGACCGCAGGTATGTGTTGACATGTCAAATGTCACAGCTGTATATATAGTACCTATAGGGCTGTCACCATTACAAATGATGAAGGTGGGAGCTGCTTTGCAGAAATGTCAGACGTAGCAGGTCAAACCATACTTACAGCCATGCATACTCCACAAATAGACATATTAGCACACAGCAAAGCTTAGGCCAGGGGTCATGGAGCCTTGGCCGGCGTGTACGAGTAGAGAAAGTGCAGAACAAGGCAAGATGTCTGCCGAGCTATTCAGCAATATCCTGTAGGGGCATGTAAGACAGCCCCTAAACCGAACGTTGCACAGACAATGTTAGGATATGGAAATTACCCCATTTGTAGGTGAAAGCTATGCAAATGATGTAAATCTGCGATACATGTAACAGTAAGCTGTCCGTGCAAGAGTAGAGTTATGTGCAGAAATGTACTTGGATGTTAACCGAGTTATGTTCTGCAAGTAGCTAAACAGAGCAATGTCAGCTGCAAATAAAGGATGAATTCAGTTGAAGAAGCATGCCAATGGCCAGATATAAAGCCAGTAGCATATTTTCCATTGTAAATTAATGAAACTCTATTTGTCCTCCCCCGATCTCCGGTGTGTAAGCGTAGCACAGCAGTGCGAAAATGTGCTGCGCTTTTAAAACAAGAGAAATATTTAAAATACACATAGACATTGTAATTATCGTTAACAGTTAGTTCGCCATGCAGATGAATGGCAAGATGAAGACAAGATGGCTACTGAGTACTGGTTGCTATGTGTGGAAGCGCTCTGTCAGAGATGTAACCAAGCATTAGTAGGCAATCCGATGCAATTGAGGCTGAGGATAGTGAATCACAATTTGTCATGCCATATGGGCCAAGCCACTACAGTGGAAGAGTAGGTTAAGGGGACTATCAGAAGAAGATAGGTGACATCATGAGTGTGTATGTATAAAACACTGTAATCCTATCTGAGCAATGTGTCACATGTTTGCTGTCAGTTACTCATCAGTGGAAGAGGCGTGTTATGATTTATCCTAGGTACAGTCAGGAAACTGATGGTGTACGCCATGGATATCACTGAAGTTTCATGCAAACTTGCTGACAGTGTGTTCGCGCCTGTGCATGCCTGTAAGCCTGAGTAAGCATGTGTGTGCGCGTGTCAGCCCATGTGCGCGCGTTGAAGAACGAGTAAGCTAGTGTAAGCATGTTGAAGCCCGTGTAATGTCATGTAAGCCAGTGTACGCATTTATAAGTATGTATAAATCTGTACTACACACATCACACACATACTGCACACTCTGAAACACATGCTGCCAATACTACACACGTCAGTCAAATGGCACATGGATGGATAATAAATCATAAGAATCAACAGTGCTGTAAACTATACTACATTGATGGTCATAGCTGCAATGCATCATGCCTGCTTACATACACCTAGAAGGATATCACACTTTGTGTTAACAACATTTTAACATTAATACAGTGCTATAAAGCCACCCTGAGCATCAGCACCATGTTAGTCTGTTCTTGCATCTATGTTACACATTACAGGTGGTGGCACAGGTGTCATCATATGCACAGTGTATGGTGTTTCTTTTCCAGAGCCTGTCATTGAGCCATCCAAGCAACATGTAAGTATGTGTGTGTGTGAGGGACAACAGTGTTTGCATGGCCCAATGTTGATGCAATGTGTGTGTGTATGTGTTAGCCCTAGCTGTTTGTTTCATGTGTTGGTCTGCATGTACACAGTTTCAGCATGTATCATGCATATACAGGAGGTTGTGGGACAGTCACAGACTGTACCTGCCAGGCTGTACAGATCGCCATTACTGGCCATGGACACCCCTGCATGTATTCAACAATATTCCAGTCCTGCACCTGTCAATGTATACACATACATTCTTTGTATCTGTATCACAACCTGTGGATAAACGGGAGTCAGTAATGTTAACCTGATTTGCATAGTAGTGTCAGGTAATACATAGTCATATGAGCCATACTCATCCTCCAAAGTAACAATCACTGCTGACTGTTGCTGAGATGTGCACACGACCGTTTAAAGGTGCTGTACTATCATTGTTGTCAATGTCCCTTGTAATACCCAGCAACAGAATAACTGGTCACTACACAACTATAACCCGATCC